>NW_010120176.1:397-8685 GCF_000699245.1 Pterocles gutturalis | reverse complement strand
GCCAGAAACAAGAGCAACGAATGCAAGGACTCAAAATCTACCAGGACTACAAAACCAGGAGAAGCAAGACTGAGCAAAAGTCTTCCTCCTAGTAGCAAGAAGCCATTACTCTGCCCAGCTGCTTGTGAAACCATAGCCTCAGGCAGGAGTTCTGCATTTACTTATGTATGCAAATACTTGACTGTTAGGAAGAACAAAATTAAAACCAACTCCTTTTGAAGATTTGAGTTCTTCCGCAAGGATGTTTAAGGAACACTCAAACACATCCAACTTTTCACATACCTAGTCAAGTCCTCAACACTGTTCAACACTAAAACTTACATGTGGTTAGTTGCTTTGTTGGACTGGGGCATGAACACAACTGGAAGTGTCTGGTTTGTGTTAGAAGTCCATGCAGTTCTAACAGCCAGGTCCTACCAAAAAAGATGTAAGCACCAGGTGCCATCAAGTCAGGTGTGTCCATGTTTATCAACAGCTACAAAAGGTCCGCCAGCCATTCTTGTAGGAAATTGGTAAGAAGCTATCCATCTTTAAACACAGAGGGGGAAGAGGCAATTCACAGCGAAACAGGATAATAGATCAGATGCTTTTGTCCTGTGGGACTATTACTGGAACGAAATGAGGCGTGCAGTACTTCAATGCTATGGGACAATCCCACACCTGCTACAAGGCTCCGTTATAAATTCAGCAGAGCAGATGGACCAAAAAAGTCTGGGTTATATTTTACAGACTAAGTCATTTCCACTAAAAATCCTTTGCTTGAAGAATTATGAATACTTTGTTAATACTAGGAAAATAAACATACCATAGAGTAACTAGACTTTAATTACATTACAGTGCGCGGTTGCCATTCAGGACAGCCAGCCAAAAGCAGCATTTCAAAACAGCCAGCAGCTCAAGTTTGTGCAGAGACATGCACTCATCCCATAAGCCAAGCAAGTGAAGCTGTGCTCTGCAAAGTTTCAGAATTGTTTAATATTAGCTAACAGTGTTTTCTGCCACCACTAGAGTCTCCAACAGTTAACCACAGGAGCTTGCCAAGCAGGCAGAACACCTGGGATTTCCCACTGAAAAGATACACTGAGCGAAAATTTGAACCCTAAAGCAAAAAACTCTCCATAAAAAGGCAACAGAAAAAAAAGTATTAATACAATAAGCTACAAAACAACAGCTTGTTTCATCTACCTGATCTTTCATGATTTACTGTAGCTTTCTGGACAGGCTGCAGGTGCAACCAGTTCTCTTCTCTATCCCTCACTGATGTACAAGCATGTTCTATTTCTTCACCTGAATGCTACATAGAGCTAAAAGCACAGCTGCCAGAAGGGAAGATTACCTTACAGCTCCCAAAAGAATTCAAACTGTAGCATAGTCCTATCTGCTATACAAGCCTTTAGCCCTTAATGACATCTGCCTTTAAAACGTTAATATTATGCTGACTTCAGAGCTCCCATCCTTATGTTGCCAGCATGTGGGTGGGAAATCGCCCCATGGGGCCAGTACCTACATTTGGGAGGTAGAAGGACAGCCAGAAAAGCAGCTGTAAGATTTGCTGAAGTATAATCCAAGCAATGATACCATAAGCCTTTCTCTGGTAGAATGGTTCATTGCCACTCTGGTCTCTTCTGTAACGATTCACAAATTAACAAAGTCGGCAGAAGTTATCTGACAAGTCACAAATTCACCAAATTCTATTTCTCCCCCTTCCTCTCCTCAATAACCACTTAAATAATGGCTTGAGTGCAATAAAACTACTTATGGTAGAAAAAATAGGACACTGGAAAAGAATTTATAGTATGCATGAGAAATGTTCACTTGCACTGTTTATCATAACTTGTCAGGCCTTTAATTAAAATTAATATCTTACTCATAGCTAATTGATCTTATTATTCACTTCAGCTATTTACAAAAAACCTGAAACCTATATTGGCCAGAACACCTATTAAAAAGTTTATCCTTTCCAATGTTTATTATTGGATAATCATAACAATGGGACCAAAGGAAAAATTCTATTTTAGTATGAGGCAAGAGCAAGGAATTTAGATGGTTGCTCATTACAAAACTCCCAGAAAGCCCCAGATCTGGACCATATCGATATCTCTTTGCTAGGTTTAATACCCATTTCAAATCTAAGTAGGGAACAACTTCAATTCAACTTGCTCCAATTCTTTTGCCAAAGAGTCAAGTCAAATTCTAGTTTAACCATAACAATGGTTCTCATTTTGACAGAGAAATTAGACCTAGCGTTTCTGTAATAAGATCCTGGGGATTCACAGAAACTCTTACTATATTCTCAGGAATAACATACCCATCTTTGCCTTTTTTTTAAGGGAAAAAGTGTTAAAGAGCAAGTAGTAAAACAGACACTGCATTATTTGAATATAGAAGATGACTATACACGTCCCTTTACCAGAACACCCTTAAGAGAAAGGCATCACAGGTACTGCACCACTGAGAAGGCTGGAGAGGAATCAGAGCCCTAGAAAGCGGCAGTTCTGTACCTAATATTTGGCTAAAAGATGACAGGATCTCACTTTTAGCAATTCAAACATTTTTAAAAACCCACACTAAACCAAAGGGTTAAATCTAAACAAGGATGCTGTTCAGTACCTTTGAATTTTTTGTTAGGTGTGGTGGACTCCTGCAGGCTCTGCTTTTCCAGGTAGGATCTGCATACAGCTTATACACCGATGCAATTAAAAGACAGTTTGAAGTCTGGTACAGTTCAAAATGTCCAACACCTTACAACAGGCATTTTTACTCCAAAGGAGACACGGCCTGCTTCAATGTTGATTAACTGACAATTAACAGTTACAAGGTAATTAGTAGAAAAAAGTAAATTAAAAAATTGAAGTGGAACACTCTTAAAAACTTCATTCAGCCTGTGCAAAAAAATGGGAAAACAGTTCACGGAAAAAACAACATCATTATTAGCTCAACACAAATTTTTTGGCTGCTGTGCCCCTGGTGTTTGGATGTACAGTCCATTTCCCAAGCAAACCAATTTAGGTTCTTAAATTCAAGTTCATCACATAACACATGATTAGGCAAAGTGAGTTTGGTGGTAATTAATACTGTAACTACATGAGACTGCTGTCTTTCAAGGATCCCTTTACATGTTAAACTCATTTGCAGGTTTGAGGCTGAACCATTTCAGAGTCACAAAAACTTTGAAACAAGATTATCAGTAAGAAATGAGCCAGAACTGAAAGCCTCTTAAGTGCAACATCAACAGGCGTGTGTAATCCTTGTTGCCTCGAGTTCCCAGAACACCAAAAGGACTTGCAAAGATTGGCACATGTCACCACCTGGAAGCCACAAGACCTGCCCCTACAGCTCCTGAGGTTGGTTTCACGTTGTTTTTGAAAATCAGATCATTCCTGAGATAGCAACTACTGATATCAGTGAGTAAACACCTCTAATCTAACCAGCAACTGCTATTAAGATGGCAATCTACTAAAGCTATGAAATACCTTCAATGGGTTAGGAGGCTAAAAAAAAAAAAGGGTTTTCATGATTTATTCTATCCCTACAAAGCTAACATAAAAGCCAAAGGCAGCTGACACAGATCCCTTAATAGCCAGGTTGCTTACTCTGTGAAGGCTTAAGGACTCCATTTCAACCCAACAAGCAACTTTTTTCCAACTCAGCATTCCATAGATGAAATAAAAATCTCTGAAGTTACATACCCCAATCACCTGTAGCAAGTGGTGCAGAAAGGTGAATGTATCTGAACACCAGCTCTGCACAGCTCCCAGTACATAGCCTTTAGTCATTTCTAAGTTTTAGATGAGCCTATGGAATTAGCACGGGTGAAAAATAGCCCCTTATGCTATAAACCTGGAATAGCTATTGGTGCAGTATTTGGAAGATGACTAGGCAAGAGCCCTTCTTCCCATTCACAAGATATCAACCTGGAACAGGCACATAACTACAGTGTCACTGCCTCTTATCTCCTTTCAGCTGCAAACAAACCGCAGTCAGACCTATTTCTGCCCCTGGCTCTGCAGCTGAAGCCACACAAGATCATGGTACCAACTGCGCTGAAGAGCTCTCGACAGTCAGCATCACCTTATTTCCCTGATTTTACACCATGATCTCAATGAAGAGATGAAACAACTCCAAGAAATACAAGGCAACAGATTCATTAATAACTTGTCTAGTTCTGGAAGTGATGTCCTCAGGGTTATAACATGTGTAGGCTTCTTGAGAGAAAAAGTTAGCCCACGCAGAGATTCACATTATGCCTAGATGAGTGCCACTGTCCAAGTAGGTCCTGGTACAAGACCTAAGCCTGAGGGGTTCTGCAAAGACAGCACCACTTCAACCTCAAAGCAACCAAGAAGGAATAAAAACATTTAAGTTTTCACCTACAGCAAAAAGATGTTCATGGTCACGAGTTGTACACAATAGCACTCTGAATGGGGCTCCAAGATGCTGGGAGACAGTTTTAGACATTTCTCCTTTCTCTGTGGGTCACAAATTTGCCTTTCAAATAGGATACAACATGCATAGCTGGAGACATTTGGCTACTGGTTTTCACCTGCCCTGATCCTTCCAGCTCCACCTCCTCTACAAAGAGCTGCAAACTGCATCTCTAAGCACTACACATCAGTTCAGAAATGAGTCTTCAGATGCTAAGCTCTGAGTGCTGGCCAGAAACCCATTCTATCTCCTTTGGGGCAAAGGTATAAAAGACAGCTGAAGGTGCAAAACCAGCCTGAAACCTCAGTTGCATCATTTGCAGTCAAGAATAAGCCCATTATGGGTAATCCCAAAAGTTTTTAAAGACCCAATTCTTTACATATATGCCTGGGCTTCATCTAAAGACATTTTGCACTGTTTGTTTTTAAAAACCATGCAGCCACGTTAGATTTTATGCCTACAAGAAAAAAGTTTGAAGAATCAACAACTCAAGTCCTGCAAGTGCTGGCACCATTCAAAACCAGAAGAAAATACATGACACGCCAAGGGGCAGAAATGATCATCTTTAGAGATACTAAGGCAAAAGTCTACTGTAGAGAGGGCAGTGCTCTCCCTGCTCAGGGCAAGGAAACTTAACGTTCACTTTGCACTATCAAGTAGAAACCATGAATCTAGTAACTACTGACCTACTTTAAACCAGCCACAGCCACCTTCTCCCGTAAAGTTAAGATTCATATAATCCAAGAATAATCTTGAAAAGCACAAATTAAAGCAAAAAGATACTGGCAGATGTTTTGAGCCTCCCTGTAGTCAGCAATCGCAGCAAACATCAAAAGACAACAGCAAAGAGCAGTGGTTCGCATCACCAACCAACTTCAATTGCATTCACCTACCCCAAAGCAACTTGAAGAATCATGAGATGTTTACAGTAATCTTGTATCAACCGTTCAGTCTTTTCACTATCGTACACAATTTATTTTGAGAGATTTTGCTGTAAGATGTGAAAGAGACAGGAGGTGGAAAGAAGCATTGCAAGCTCAAATCCTCTGGAAAAAAGCTGTAGCTACTATCAAGTTGGGTCATATTTTAATAGAACTAAGCAGAAGCAGCACATTTCCATTTGTTTCTGCAAAGAGAACAAAGAGCACGGTTCAACTTTTTTTGTTGCATTTCCTTGAATAAACAAGTTATATGTAAATCATCAGGAATTAAGGGACCTCTAGTTATACAGAAAACCAGGTAGTCACAGAAGTGTTAGCCCCTATTCCCACACTCGGAGAAGGGAAAGGCTGAAGGATAACTAGCCCTGTTCACAAAGGGCTCCCTATTTGCATGCCATCACACATCCACTCCATTCCAGCTTCCAAAAGTCTCTCAGGACTTCAAATGGTGACCACTTCTCCAGCTCATTTTCTAAGGATGAGCTCAGAGAGGTTCGCACTTGAGAACTTAGGAGCAGCATTCACACAATTCAACACACAGCCCTGACTTCAAGTACCAGCTTAGCGTAGCCCAAGCTGTAGTAAAGCAACAAGAGTGATGAGAAAGTGCTGGCTCTGGGAAAGAAATTCTCCTCCAATTCTGAAGAGGATGAAGAACGCAGACTCTTGGCAGGCAGCGGCCCAGCGCAGCTCACTTTCTCTTGACATCGGCTTTTTTTTTTTCTAGGTGATGTTACAACACAAGTATTGTCACAACATAACTTGGTAACATCACAAGATCTAAGTCCACAGTGTTGGAATTTATTTGGGCATATTTAAACAGGGCTGAATGGAGAAAGACACTTTTTTCCACTTGCTTCATCCAACTCCTGCTTCAAGCCAACTGCTTACTCTAAAAGTACCAAAGTTACCCAGCTATCAACACAGAAAAAACTGAACAATCTTAAAAAAGGAAATCAGCATCTGTTCAAACAAAATGCATATTCAAGAGACTGTGAAAGCAAAGTCACCTTTTTTGTTCCCTCTCAACTGTTCTGTACTTAACCACCAGTATTCTTCAACACCAACTTTTTTTAAAAATGCATTTTTAAAGAGACAACCCTTCAATGAGTTCAGAAGTAAAAAAAACAAACCAATAAAGACTGTCCTGTATGCTTTATTGCTGGCACAAAAAATGGTAGGACGGATTCCCCATCCATCTTAGATTGACATAAATAGTGCCGGAGTTTTTCAGCTACATAAATTGTGCACTATTTGTGAAGCCTTGAAAGCGTGTTCTAAAAAATGTTCCTGCCTGCATAATTTTGTCTTTTTTTGCTCATCTTATTTTGGGAAAACTTGTATATGATTTACAGTCTTTCCTTTCAAATCTGGGGTCCATGCATCTTTTGAATAAGGGAAGTTTCAAGTAGTTAAGTATCTGAAAGGAAGCTTTCTCTGGTTTTAATTATACCCTACGTTCTGTGTGAAATATTCTTTCCATCTATATTTTATTCATGTAAAGGTTTAAACTGAATAAAGAGGCATTCCCATACCCTGTTCTTTCCCCTTAAAACAAAATGTCAGGAACAAGCACTGTTTAAAAACTCAGGAAGGGAGGATTAACAGACATGTGAAGTTTAATAATACTCATTAAATTTTACAAGTAAAGCAGCAGCATTCAAAGAAACATGAGATTGGAAGGAAATTTGTATTCAGGGGAAGACCAAGCACAGATTTCTGTCTCAGTCCAAAATTCAATGCTCAACTTAATGGAATCTGTACTGAGCCCTCAGAAACAGCTATATTTAGGATACTGCTCCAATATAGGAATTTCCATAGCCTTTAGGTACACACCATCCTTCCCAACAGAAGGTGAACGTGGCCATTTGCTGACAGAGTCCCTGCATCCTCAAAAGCTACAGCCTGTTACCTGATCACACACACCCACTTCGCTGGTACTTAGTCTGAACTTGCAATCAGGTTAAATTCAGACAAGACAGTCTGACTCCTTAATTTGTAGCAGGCTAAGAGCACTTCTGCAGTCAGTAACATATAATACATAATTACGAACAGCACCTCTTAAAATGTTACTGTCTAGCTTAATTGCAGGCAATTGAATGAAGGAACACCACGTTAATGACGGTGAACCACTGACACCAGGATCAAAACTCCAGAGACTCAGGGTGACAGGCAACCGCAACATTTCTTGACATTTAGTATCAGAAACACAAAATGTTTGCCATCACACCCATCTAAACAAAACTCAGGCTCACCAAGATGCCTTCGCTCCTGGACAGCTACTCTCAAAACTGATCCTCCTTTCCAGCTTCTTCCAGGGAAACTTTTGAATAGATGCTTGGTCCCAAATGCAAAGACATTACATGTTTGTTTCCCTTACTAAATCACTGGTCTTCCACGCCACTGGTGGGACTGTCCCCTCACTAGATGTACTGCCAGAAACAATCAGTTAAGGTTTATGCTGCTGCCTGTTGATCTCCTGGTGAACCTCTTCTCATTTAAATGTCATGACCCTGTAAAAACTCCATCTTCAACCATCCCCATCATCAACCAAGTGATCTCTGCCAGTCATCACTAGAATGCCCATACTAAAAGAAAGGTTTAAAAAAATCACAGCAGACACAACCCAGTGCCCAGCAGCACGGCCATTATGGTGTGCAAAAGTAGGATACCCACCTTATGGCAGCCCGGATAGGTTGCCATGGTGTTGAGGGTCGAGGTGCTGGGATTCTTGCTGGTGCTGGCCATGATGTTCTGGATCTGGGTGAGCTCTTGCCTCAGCACCTGCTTCTGGTGGAAGCTGAAAGCGGGGTGGTTGGATGCCATGGTGAAGAGCAACAGGAACTCATCCCCCGTGCGGCCCTCGTTGAGTTGCAGCCCGTAGTTGTTGATGACCGAATCGATGTGGGTGAGGGTCCGGAA
>NW_010120176.1:0-366 GCF_000699245.1 Pterocles gutturalis | reverse complement strand
GCCCGCCTCTCGGTGGGCAGACCCCAGCAGGGCGAGAGAAACCAAAAGTTTGCTGCGTACCACCTCGTCCGTCAGGTTGGTGAGGCTGCCCAGGTCGGCGGGGTTGTTGGCCTTGATTTCCGAGTCTCGCAGGGAGTGGTAGTCCTTACGGGCCAGGTCCTCCAGGCAGGCCCCCAGGAAGCGCAGCTCCAGCGGGATGCACAGGTCCAGGAGGCCGCAGAGGAACTCCACACGCTGCGGGGAGGGCAGCTCGGAGAACCAGCGGTACACCCCGTCCCGCTGCAGCCTCGGGCACCGCTTCTCCACCATGGTGCTCCTCCTTCCCCCGGCCCGGAGGGAGCACACCCTGCTGGGGGCCGCGCCGGC
>NW_010120175.1:50347-57239 GCF_000699245.1 Pterocles gutturalis | reverse complement strand
AGCAGTCTGTGCTTAAACCACAACAGTCCTCCACAGGGTCTATTAGATGCAGAGAGAATAAGCAGGGATTTCCATTTGCACACATGCAGTGTGACATAAGCAACCAGTGAGTGTTTTCAGGAGGTAGCAGACCTGCTGGGCATGTGTGGATCATCTGTAGAAGCTGTACTCTGTAGTTCTAGTCACACCAGGGGGAAGGGACCTTCCACATTTGGCCTTTGAGCATTGCTGTGGGGAGAAGTGGGACCTGTGGGCTACTGGCATTCTACATTTAAAAATTGTGCTGAGTTTACTCTAATACTATTTTTGTCAAACTTTTGTCATGTAACATAATATAGAAATCTTGGTTTTGATTTTGTAAATGTTTATATATCAGTGTGCATTAATTTCATGGTTTCACAAAATCAGCAAAGCCAGGACTTTCTTTGTTTATTAATCTGAAAGTTACTGTATTTTCTCAAAGAATATTTTAACTGCAAGTAGCTTCAAATATGGTATCCTGTCCTTATTTTTTAATACTTATTTGGTAATTGTAATAATGATAGCAATAATTACTTTAGACAATCAACTGTAGCCTAGATGAATAAAGACAGTTTGCAATTAGATTTTTCCAAGATCTAAAAAAAGATTCAACCGAAGTCTGAAGCTTCCTGTTTCTCTTGTCGTGTCCATTCTCAACAAGGGTGTTTCACTTCTCGACTCCTAGTAAAGGGTGTTTTAACTTTGTTATAATCTTATGGTAAATGTTAAGACCTTTCCGTGGATGAAGTCATCAGGACCTGAGTTGCTGTTTTTGAATACAGTAGATTAATGTAGACTTACAGACAAGCAACGGACCTGCCTGATGCATCATTAAATACTATGAAGGTATCTTGGTATATTTTTTCAGAACATGTTTCTGTCATAGTCTCATTTTATAGTTTTGGAAATTAAGTAGCAGTTTGCCAGGTATTGTCTAGCAGCTTAATGGGATAGTTGGAATATGGCTTATTTTTCACATTTCCATAATTCAAAGAATGTCCATACTGAAATGTTCTTCAAAAGTATGCTCCTGCATAGAAAGCAATAATTGTTTTGGGACCATTTGTACCAATACTATTCAGCATAATGGAGGAGCTTGCATCTCAAGTATTTTACCAGTCATTTCCAAAATGTTTTGTGTAGTGCTGTAAAGTATTTAATTAATGAATAATTGTTTATTACAACATCTTATTTTATTTAAATCTACATATTCTGTTATTTGTCTTTCTTTAGGTCACTGTGGGAAAACTTTTGCCATTTTGGAATGGTTTTTGAATCACAGCTCTCCCAGAACTCCTTGGTTAGTCATCGTGGATGATGACACACTGATAAGGTATACATTGCAACATGTTGGGAATTATTGCTGTTCATGTCAACAGGACTTTTAGCAATATAAATGTCGTCTTCTGTGTTTAAGAGAGCTATTTTATTAATGTAGATTTACAGTCTTGGAGGAAAAAAAATGTCACTTTCCTTCAGCGTTCCTTGGCTGATATTAAAAACAATGTGATCTTGTAACTTGTGTGCATATCAGTGTTATTATGTGATCATATAGCCTGAGGATGATTACAAATTGTCACACATTGTGATTCTCCAGTGTAGGCATGTCTGAGCTGATTGGTTTTAGTCATTTACTAATACACTTTCTGAGATTACTATTCCTCACATGAATGTGCCAGAAGAAAGGTTCTGTGAGCTAGGGTCAGTTGTCAAAACCACCTAGAATGGTGTCCAGGGACTTGCCTTTGTTAAAAGATTAGGTCCCATTCATATGAAAACTGACACTGCAGTATAAGTGAAATAAGGCACAGTGATCAACCAGCGGGATCACAGGGTCAGGAACATGAGAATGAGTCAGTCAAGATAATACCTTACATTAAATGATGTGACAAAGAAGAATTTGGAAGAGGCTATAACTGTAGATAAAGCAATATTCATAGAACTAATTCTATCTTTTTGTTTTTCAATTCCTGGGGAGAAAAGATAATTTGCAAAGATCTTGCCATTGTTTGGAAAATATAATTTCATGTTTTCTCTGAGATGAGACTCAGTTTTGTTGAGAAACTTTTCTTGTTTCTTTGGAAAAATATTTTTAAACTAATTGATTCATCGTTTAACCAACTTCAGCGATCATGTCTCATAGTAAATAACTCATCAGAATTTTCTGTTTTGAAGTTTGTATATCTGTTTTTTATAGAATTTCTGAATTTCTCTTGTCATTTTTTATGCTATTTACTAGAATGCCATTTAGGCTAGCAACATCTGTTTCAAAGTTAATGTTTACTTTTTTTTTTAATGGATTTTTGTATTATAGTATCTTCAGGCTCCGAAAATTGCTCAGCTGCTATGATCCAAATGAAGCAGTATTTCTTGGAGAACGTTATGGTTACGGCTTGGGAACAGGAGGATATAGTTATATCACTGGTGGAGGAGGGTAATTTATTTAAACTCCTACTGAGATCTACATCAGCCTCTGCTTTGAACGCAAATGTTCTGAATTACAACACAAATCAGTTGCAAGAGAAACAGTGATGTTTCCTAGTATAATTAAAATGTAATGATGCTCAAAAGACCCAAATGCCTTAACTAGTAAAAGGTTGTACTGCCATTGGGAACAGATTTGTAGCACAAAACAGGTGGTGCTGAGGACTATGCATGTTTCAGGAGGGGTCATTTGTGCTTGACTGGTCCTGTCAGCTGAGTGCCTATTAGAATTCATTCTGCATACTTGGAGACCATCTTACAATGTGATTCAAAGTGTAGTAAGCAGAGAAAATTGGGATAGTTGCTTAAAAAAATACACTTGTGATCTAAACTGTTGTGGTGTTTGCAGAACACAAAAATTCCACACCTGGGGATACAAATTGCTTCAACGAGAATATTATTTCCTATTCTCTTTCTTTGTCCAAGCATGGAGAAGAATGATAGTAATTCTCCTGTTTTTGGACTTCATGGGATGATTTATGAAGCGGTGGCTGAGCAAGGAGTTGGATGTTGATGTTCTGGAAAATAGTTTCTCGTAGAGATCATTGTGGATTGATCTCATGCATGAGACACAGGGGTCCCCATGATTGTATGAAACATTTGGCTTGAATTTGTATATGAACTTTCAGGTTGGCTCATATTGCAATAAGAATGATCTTAAGACTCTGATCTGTCCATGTTGTGTGTCTAAAGCAAGTAGAGTGGATATCTGAATGTCCTTAGTGTCTTTCTCAGTGAAAGCAATGGCTATAACTTACTAGATTCTTATCCATCTGTGTGTAAGTAAAAATCAATTGACTGGCTTTCTCTTTGTTTTGCATAGTTGCATAAGATTTTACTTAAATAGGATTTATGGTTGAGTTAAGAAACAAACCTTCTACTGGTGCTGGTATGTTGGTTACCAGTCCAATACTTGTATATTTTTTTTAGTGTTTATCTCTTAGTTTCTATTCTGTCATCTAGATGTGGAAGTCTGGAGGCTATTTTCGTTCTCTGATTTGAGCAGGTAGATGCACAGATCATCCATCTTGCTCCATACCCTAATATTGAGAAGGTTCCTTGTAAGTAAAGAATTCTATATAACTGAAGAGACACAGTCCAGATAGTCAACTATAAATATATTCCCCAAATGTGTGCAATTTACATCACACCTTCTGTGTAGCAACACATGCTGGTCACAAGTCCCAACTCTTTTTTTTTTTCTTTTTTTTTTTTTTTTTTTCCAAGGCTCTATACTTATTCCTTCTGTATTTGATCCAAGTACTGAGATATGACTTCCTATTGTGCTCTCCTTTTTTTTTTTTTTTTCTTTTTATGATACATGAAGTCTTCAAAGTTGCAATGATAGTGATGGAGTCTTCTACAACTTCAATCTGACAATATTCTCAGGCCAGCCTTTTGGCTTAGCATTCAGTATTTATAGACATTTTGCCATGTCCCAGTGTCAAGCGAAGGTTTGTCATATAGTGAATGAACTCGTGAAGCCGTGCAGCAATTTCAGAGTATGAATCTTCTAGGTGGAACTTGTAATAGCTAAAGTACCCTGTATCATGGTCGAACTGGGTGGATAACTTGTAACTTCAGAAAAGGCAGCTATGGAATACTAGACATGAGTATATCCCCTCAGCTGTTGAATTTAAGACATCACCATGTTTCTAGTCTATTGGAGGCTTGTTTCAGTGATAATGATCCAACAGCTCCAGGCTCTGGTTGATATTTAGATGAGCAAGAAAGTTAGGATGAATAGAAGAGCCTTGCAATGGCTTCAAGGAACATTTTTAACTAATGGAGAGAACTTCGTATAGCTGAGGATTCAAGGAATGACAGTTCAGTTTTAGAGTTCTCTTCATTTAATTGCTACCTGATAACTAGCTGGACAATACATTTGACTAAAAGAGAGAAGAATATCCCTTGAAAATCCTGTCCAAATGTAGGAGGAATTATCAACTGTGGTAAAATGGTGGCTAGCTAAGTAATTGTTGGAATAACAACAATTGGCATAATTGGTATAATTTATTTCCATTATATGAAATAATTACCTTTCAGAAAATGCCTCTTGCACTACCTGTCAGTACTGACTTCTCAAATTTTGAAATTTCAAACATGTTGTGCTAGAGGGCTACATTTTATCTTGCAGTTTGATATAATTTAGCAACATTTGTAAGTTAATCGTAATTGGGCTTCTCTAGTAGTTATTGTCTTATACATTTGTTTGCTTTTTTTATTCAGGATGGTTTTCAGCAGAACAGCTGTTCAGAAACTACTTGCTAGTAAATGCCGGTGTTACAGCATGGATGCACCTGATGATATGGTCCTTGGGATGTGTTTCAGTGGCTTAGGAATCCCAGTAACACATAGTCCACTTTTCCATCAGGTCAGAGAGTTATTTTTATTATTATTTAAACCATATTTAGTTCTTCTAAGTGTACACGTAAAACACGACTCATGCGTATTGCAATCTAATAAATATTGCAAACTCAATGCAAAATCAATGGTAATAATAACCAAGATGCCGCTGCTATACCTTATTTCTCCCCAGAACAAGTTTGATCAAGCAAATAAGAATATTCTCAGCACCCGTTGCTACAATGCTTCAAGAGCTTATAAGATATTTCAGTTACCCTGTGGCTACATTTTATAAAAAATGCAGTCAGAGGTGGGAACATTGAAAAACAGAATTAGGAGCCACGTGCTTTGATTACTTGTGATACATCCTCTAAAAAAAACCCAACCAAAACACCACACCACAATGCTTTTTTTCTGAGCTGAGTGTGAATTTTTTCAGTATATTTGTCTTCTCGACTTACCCAATTTTTCAATTGATTCAGTGTTTACTATTCTGAAATATCTCATTAGGGAAAATATAAAATGTAAAAGTATTCCCCAAACAGTTGCTTTTGTGGTGGATTCTGAAGAACAGTTATAAATATGATAAATGGCCCTGTGCCTGCGCAAGGGAAAAAGAGGTCACAAGCCATCACTTTCTTGTGAGTATATTCTGCGGCTTGGGAGAAATGAGTTGGAATAGCTTTGAATCTTGTTTCTGTTTTCCAGAATATTTAACAATCTAACTGTAGTGTCACAGTGGAAAAGGTAATGCCTTGAGTCCCAGAGAGATTTGCTGCCTCATAAACCAAATAAACACTTTATCTTCCTCCTGTGGCATTAAAGAGAAGAAGCACTTATGATTTTTCCCAAACAGCGAACAACTTGTTTAAAAATCAGCATGTAAATCAGTGTAGTGTTTGATGTTTTCAGGTGTAAATCTAGATTAAAAACTGGGAAGATCTGTGTATCAGATAAGAACTACGATTAAGATAATGGGCTACTTGAAAATTAGTAAATTGCCGTGTAATTCAAAGCAGCTGTTGGGGGGGGGAGTTTGCTATTTAAATTTAATTATTAGTTTTTCCTATATTAAGACTTTCTGTCTGATTACATTTAATATTTAGAGAAATGGGAAGACTGAGAATGCACTGTTCTATATTTTAATTCCTTGTCCATGTAAAAAAATCGTATCTGTTTACTTTCCTGTTTTGTATATCATTACTCCTTCCAGTGTAGAAAGCAATTAATGCATCTTAAAAGAATCAACAGAATTATTGAATAATTTGTGCTTGCACAGGTGTTTGTTTTTTTTAAAAACCCCACCTAATTAAATGAGCGTTGGAAAGAACAGAACACATTTTACAGATTTGTAGGAATGGCCCTTACACAACAAAACAAGCAATTCCTGTAATCCCTAATGGTGTGCATTTGATAATGAATCCCTTTGAAAGTGAAATCCTAGCAATTTAATTTTACACATAGAAAGTTGCACTGGAATTGTAATTCATCTGTACTGTCGCTTACAACAAATTCTGATTTAACATATTTTGAACAGAAATTAACCCTAGGGGGAAGACTACTGAATAAAAATTTTGTGTGCTTATTCTGTGAATTCTGCTATTATGCAAAAAATATTTTAAAAATGTGAAAACCAAAATTGGACTTTTTGTAAACCAGATTATTTTTTTGAAGATGTGACGGAAATATTATTGTGTACAATGTTCCTTGAGGTACATGAATACAAAATTGTACTGAATATATATTACAAAACAGAAGCAAAGGTATCTTCATTCTTAAGAGTGTCTATGATATAACAGTTTGCTCTTTTGTGGTGTTTTCCTGTTTGCTACATGCTAAGGTAGGCATGTATTCTGTAACATGTATAGCATGTATTCAGAGGCTCCTGATGTGATGAGACTCTTGAAGAGAACAGATATCTTCCCATGTTGAGTAGCAGTCGGGATTGTGGTCTTAAAATACAGAATCTGGGCAAGAGCAATGTATTTGGCTTCTGTAAAATACCAAATACAAATTCTAGCACACACACCCCCCTCCCGCC
>NW_010120175.1:0-50327 GCF_000699245.1 Pterocles gutturalis | reverse complement strand
GCAATAATTTATTCCACAAAATATAAGGAAGAAGAAATGCAGGGAATTAATATCTTCAGGTCAACCACCTATAAAGCAGTATGATTCTCAGAGAGCAATGTAATAAATACGATAGTTATCAGAGCAAATCTAATTATTTCACAATTATCAAAACTCCAGTATTTTATCTATCGTTCAATAAAAAGGTGATTGATTTTCAAACAGCAAAAAATTTTGGTCTCAGATGTCTAAAAACAGTATTTATCCAAAGTAAATTACAGTAAATTCAGGTTTTTGGAACCAAAATATTCAAGGCTTTTTCAAAAGACTTGAGGGAGGTAGGTTCCCTCTTGATTTCTCCAAGGGAATTTTTAAAAATAAGCATTCTGTGGTTTAAATATCAAAATCTAAAAAAAATACATATATTCAGATTTCTTAATGTCAAATTCTGTTGCCCAGTTTTATGACTCGAGTGTATACGGAACTGCATGAAGAAGGCAGCATGTAGAATTCATTAATACCACCATAAGTAGGTGAAGTGTGCAGCACTAAATCAGTTACTAGCTTAGGCATCAAATCAGAGATTTAGTATCCAAATCACTAAATTTTCTTCTTGTGTTTTCCATCTAGAAAAAAAAGGAATGTGTGACTTTCATGCATTTGCCATTGTAAATACAGTTTTTGTGAAGAGAAAATCTAGTTATTTTACCAGGGACCTATACAGGTGGGGCTTTTTTATATCATGATACACTTCCATGCCATTAAACTGATGAGGAAATGAAACATACTTGGTGCATTAAGAACTCAGCTGCATCATGTGGCTGTGTTGTAATTCCATCTCTTTTGATGTAACCTGAGGAAGAATAACAATGCAGTTTTCTGGCACCACAATATTTCCTGTGTTTGGTGACATTTCCCCATCATAAAACTTCATATATTTTGACTACTTATGGCCTTATTAGGACCCTACAATCACTGGCCATGATAGCAACTGTCATTAAGAGGAGGAGCAGAAGGATATTACTTAAAACCGTTTTGTCATTATTGAATCAAAACTGTATGTTTAAAAATATGCAATACAAACTACACCGTTTATCACTTGCTTTCATCCTGCTAAAAAGGGCATATTTAATATCAGTGTACTTTGTAGCATGACGACTACAGTGCAAGTTGAAGATCTAAACTGATGCCTCTCAGTTGATTTAATAGAATGATGTAAAAACTCCTTTGTTTATCACCTTGTATGTTTTGTCAATGACACATTGATACAAAGGGCATTGAGTGGTGATACTTTCTTGTTCTAAAATTATTCTTCATCACTGAGTACTAGTGGTTTTGGTTTATTCTTCCGTCTTAGGCACGGCCAATGGACTACCCAAAAGACTACCTTTCTCACCAAATTCCAATATCGTTTCACAAGCATTGGAATATTGATCCAGTGAAGGTATATTTCACATGGCTGGCTCCAAACACAGAAGAGTCACTTAATGGAAAGAAAGTTGGATATAACAGGGAGGATTTATAAGCAGCAGAACAATTTAAGTGTCGAGTACCATAATGCGGATGAGAGACAGCCACTACTGTGATTTTTGTGTTGTTCTCATGTGGTTCATCTGTTCATGACTTAGAAGACAATGTTTTGTTCCTGCTTGTTACATTCCTTCAGGGCAATGGAAGAAGGCACCTAATTGGCTTTTGGATTCTTTGTTATACTTAGTTTCTTTCTAAAATGTTTTTGGGCTTTGTATACCAATGAACTTGACACACATGTAAAACGTCTCATACGACTTTATCCGTGTTCTGGTTTGGACTTGGAGTCAGACAGCATCAATTTACATCCCCTTCCTTTTTTCTCTCAGAAGCTGAAGTGATGTGTTTGGGAGCCTAATATTGAACATGTGTTGAACATCTATTGAACATCATCTCTCACTGACCTGCAGAAAACTGTTCTGGAACAGGTTCTTGATAAGTCAGAGAGGAGACATGACTTTGTTTCTGTGACCAGGATTTGATTGTGTGAAGACTCCATTCCTTTACACTTGTTTCAAACTGAAATATTGTAATTTCCTGGGACAGATGGACCAAGCATGAACCACTGCTGTACCTTTTAGGTTTATTAGCATTTGTGAGGAATGTTGTGTTCAAAATAAAAAAAAAGTTAAGGACAGGGATTTCTTAAGTGGCCACAGGAGGTCACTGTGGCTCCTTTAGAAACCTCAGTCACTGTGCATCTATTTGGCAAGTATAAATGTGACTCTTAAGGATTTTTGCAGAACTAACACTTCAGTGTTTCTGATGTGTGCATTTCAATAGTATATGGATGCCAGCTTTAATATTTCATAGTGTTCCTAATTTATATCATCAAGATAAGTAATTTTATGCATACAATATGTAAAGAGTGATTCATATTTAAAATGTTCTTGATTTTTTTTGAGTAATTCAGGTTTGTAAAAGTGTTTGTACAAAAACCGATTTTAGTATGTTCTAAACTAATTTTTATACTGTAAAACAGCTCCTTTTACATGACAGTATATGGCCCTTGTATGCTGTTATTTAACTTCGCTTGCTATATTGTAACCAAATACAGGGCCTTAAAGCCATACTGCTAAAGTAATTTGTGTTTTGTTTTCTTTTAGTAGGTTAAAAATTGATCTCACTCCGAAGTAATGCAATACTTGCTCTTATGTCGTGGTAGGGGAGCCACTGATTCCTGTTTCAGTAATTACTGAAGTTGCATAAACATTTGTTTGTGAATGTAGCTTGTGGAATTTTAAGCATTTGCATAGCAAGCACATACAATAGATTCAGATTCTGATTAAATAGAAGCCATCCATGTTATGTCTTTTTTTCTTTTTTCTTCCCACTATCGGTGCCTTAAACAGCAGATATTTTACTGATACCAGGACTGCGTTCTCCAGTACCGTGGGTGAATTGTTAATTATGTTTACTGTTTAGAACTGTGAGAGCCTAAAGCTGAATAAAAGCATTCTTCTTTAACCTTTTGTGCCTTCTTCCTCTTTGCAAACTGGGTTCAGGATTATTTAAGCACCCATGTCATAATTCTATCACCTGAATAGTGCTCTATGGTCAGTTGTACTAAAAGGCAGCTTAATTCTTTTTTTTGAAGGTTAACTTCCAAGTCTCTCATTCAGCGCAAATGAAAAAAAACACTCAATGGAAGCAGCAGCTATGACAATGTCGGAAGGGCAGCAAATATTTTATCAGTTTTTGAAAGACTGGCAAGACAGTTGCAGTCTTCTAAAGCAAGCATTTGTTGAAGTGTTCATTATACCACTTGGGTGAACAAGTGGCAAGCTGTGATAGAGGTAAGCCAGCTCTTGTAAAACAAAGTCATGTCTTATTCTGATAGGGCTTCTAGTCTTTTTCAGACATTCAAACTGCACTTGACAGAGTTGCTTGCAAGAAGATAATAGCCTGGTACTTACGGGATTATTATCCACATTTTATTTGGTTAAAAAATGTATTTTACCGCTTGTTAAGTGTAAAGTCAGTCCAGAACTAGCGTTTGTAATATCAGAAGCATTTTGGTTAACATAGAATCATCAACAGGAAAGTTCTAGCCTGAACAAAACATAATGGAGGCAGAAAGAACAAATGATTAACTTGGTTTGTGAGGACAAGAGATAGACTGAGAACTTCTAAACAGTGACATGAATGGGCAGAATGAGGCCATGGGGCTACCGTGTAGGCTGCATCAAAGCACCGCACCTGGAGCAGAGCTCCCGTGCCTCAAGGAAAGACCCCTGATGAATAGAGCCATACTTGTTTCCAAACACAAGCACAGGGAACTTGCAAACAGAACATTAGCGAGATGAGAAGTCTTAAGAAGTCTTTGTAAAAGAAGGCTGGTGAATTGGCCAACATCACCCATCAGCACTTGTGATTGACTGTCCTCACAGAGCTAGCAATGCCTCCTGAGCTATAACCAAGCTCCTGAGCATATATATATATATGGTTACATACCAAGCTTGACCTGACACAGGCTATTATTTCCCATGTTTACTTAGCATTACATTCTGTATCACTTCTGGTACCCTGCTAGATAGGGAACAGTTAACTTCCTTGAAGCAGGACTAGTCAGAGCTCTCCTTAAGACAATCAAGGAACTCACGAGGTCTTCAGTCATACAATGTTTCCCTCCTTCCTGAGGGATACCTGCTGTATTTCTTGCCGTTCTCCCAGGCTTTTGGGGAGCAGGTACCAGCCGCTATCGTGCAGCACCCCTGTGAAGATGGGACGCAGCGCTTGCCTGGCCTGCAGAACTAGGGCTAACACAGGAGTTCCTGCTATGAGGACCTTGATGGGCTTGAGTACAAACAGACCACTTAGGCCTTCATCTGGAGGCTGTCCCAGCTAGAACCAATGAAATGCCCAGTGCATCACCCAAAGCTCACATGGCCCATCGCCTTCATCTTTGACCACGGCCCACCACTGCTACATTTCAAAAAGGAATTTCAAGAGTAAATGTGAAGGACGGCTGAGAACTTGAGTTGTAACATTGGGTATGGTTAGTGTTGGCTTCTTATTTCAGCATCTTTTCTTTCTGTTATTTAAGTGCTTTTGGGTTAGATCTGAGTATACAGCACACATAACAAGTCCATTACTGCTTTCACAGGAAGAGAAGGCACCTTAACACTTTGTCCCATGGCATCAATGAGCAACAGAAGTTCCTACAAAGTCATTGTATGTGTTTAAAACACATACAAGAGAAGGCGGCACAAACTAGGCGATGATGCACAATAATTTTCCCAGCAGAAAATTTTATTTATTGGCTTTTTATTATGACAATTAACAAACTGCTCACACTCTAGATTTATTTTTTTTTTTAGGTCAAGTCTGTAAAATATTAACAACTTACTGCTTTTTACTTTTTGGAGTTGCTCTCTGGAAGAAGTAGGCTCTTAAGTCTTCAGACTTACCAAAAAATTGCTTTAAAAATTTATTCCTCATAGGAACAGCTTAGCATTTTTTTTTTTTTAGCCTACAAAAGCAGCATGACTGTAGATTTTCCATGAAGAATGTTTCTTAATAGTCCACTGACGTAATTTTCTATCACTCCTCTCCATAGCCTGCTTTCCAAACCAGTTCTTCCTTTGACTGTAAGTCCTTTTTGCCTCTGTATGCATTTGCATAAAGTCTACTTACCTTTTCATCTTCAAATACATTATTTCTACTGTATATTTTCCCCTAGTGTTCAGAACTAACCAGTATACAGACACTCTACCAAACCTGTTTTGTTCTTACCGTCCAAATGCAGGTCCTAGCTAACCTCATGAGATTTCTTCTGCTGATTTCAATGGAGGCACTGCTGCCTCCTGACTAACGAGGGCACAAATAAACAAGTGAGTCAAGGCAATCAGCAAAAGCAGCTAGATGCAAACAGATTGTTCACCTCTCTCAGCCTCCTTCTTGCTCCACAGGTCATCTGACAGGTCTGTTCCTGTAAACCACAGACTGAGATTTGAAAAATGTGAGGAATTTTCTTCTCAGGATAGAATTTAAATCATCAGGTAGCTCATTACATGATGGCTACCACTATAAAACTGGGTATTAACAAAGCCAGACTTTATGCATGCACATGACATGAAACAAACTGAAATAGCAAAATTAACTACCTCCAAATCAATATTACATACATTTTTTTGCTGGATGAAATGAATACTTAAGGATATCCTCCTCAATGTGACTGGGGAGGTGAATTTGTTCTACACTGGCAAGCAACCATGCTGCTGTGACCTAAGACCTGAGAGCCAGAGCTGCACCAGGCAGAGATTCAAGTGCTCTTAGTTTCCTTGGTGAATGTATGATGAGGTGGCATCATCAGGGAGCATTTTACTCATTATTTTAAATCTCACCTTTAGTTTCATAACAAAAATAAGCAGAAGCAAGTCCATTAAAGCAAACTCAAACATATTTATTATCATGGAGTCAAATGAACAAAAGACTTCAGAGTTTTATGGTGCTGTAAAAAGCAAACCTCTTGCTACTTTCCCATATTTTTTAGTAATGAAGTGGCATTACTGGCTTCAGAGGCACTTGACAGTAGCCTGTTATGGTAGTCCTCACTCAGTGTTGATCTCACTTTCTGGGAATATAATGGAATGGTTCTTGGGCCTCTGTCTGACATGTTCTAGTTCCAGCCATGATAACAAAAGTCCTAAGCCATGAGAAATTAAGGAAGTGAAAAGAAATACATTCAGACTCCTCCCTCCAGTCAGCAGTCATTAGAGCTGGTGTTAGGGCAAAGTTTTCCTGCACAAAACGAAAGTTACCCAGCTGGCAAGCTGCTTCAGACTCCTGCCCATTTTCCTTCTCACAGAGGAAGAGACAAAGGTCAGTTCCTTTTGGGTCTCTCCACATCTGGGCCATCTGCAGATGTAGGGAAATAAATGTGGATTCACAGCCCTCATTCTCATAACCCAATGTGGAACTCAAATACTTCATCTCTCATCATTTACGTATCCTGCTATATTGAAGGCACCACTATTTCAAGACTTTTTTTGCTCCTGAAAGCAGATTAACCAACCAACCAACCAAATTATCACAAGAATGCCATGAAAGAAATATCTTAATACATGGTAATTTTCTATGTTACAAGCATTAAAACCAAACAGTCAATAATGATTCACAGATTTTCTTTTTCTCACCACAATTCTGCAATGTCCCAGCAGTCAATCAATTTGGCAGTCCCATTTGAATCTGCCCCTTACAAAAGTGAGTTGTGAATTCCCCTTCTCTTGCTTTGCTTTAACATTACACCATCTATGATCCCCTTGATTTTCCTTAGAAATATTAGTACTGTTCAGGCTCATTAATGCTCAATTTTGTCTTTAGGTTTCAGATAGTAATAGCCTTGCTGAGTCTTCTAAAACTAAATTTAATTTAGAAGCCTTCACATCTTGTTTTCATAAACTCTCTGGAATCCTCTGCTTGAAAATAAAACTTAGATTTTTTAGTTCATGGAATAAAAGTTCACTTTCATCATACTGCTGCTAGGGTTGCACATCATTAGCTATGTCTCAGAAGTCAGTTTTGGAGGCAGAATACTTGAGTAAATTATTGCTTCATTGATTTCAAAACTATGAAGATGGGAATCAGAAATCTAATGCTTACTAATACCTCCAGAATCCTTGCAGTAAAACAACGAGCTAACAGCAAGAAAAATGATGGACTTTAAGATGGATACTATTACACTTGTCAGACCAGAAGTAGAAGTCTGAGTAAGCAAGAAATGAATGAGTCAATGGCTCCCAACCTCTAAATAAGAGAGAAGCCTACAGGTGCAACGCAGCGTGGATCCAAAGCTAACTGCCTTTGCCTGGGCCATTCTGCCTCCACAGGGCCCAAGGAGATGCGAAATATCACCAGTTTGAAGTTGGAAGTGATTTGACTATGTTGCAAGACCTTTGGATGATGTGATAGCAACATGTATTTTATGATAGCATCAAGATTCCTGATCACATGAGGTGCCCATTGCTTCATTCTTAAAATCTTTCTGGTTTCTTGATTTAATATCCTGGAAGGTCGGGTGGGTTACAGTGAAGAGAGTAGAGACTGTAGAAATGCAGAAAGGAAAAGGAAAAGGGAAGGGAAAAGGCAAGGGAAAAGAAAAAGGAAAGGGGAAGGGAAGGAGAAGGGAAAGGGGAAGGAAAAGGGAAGAGAAGGAAAAGGAATACTGAAGTTAAGCTGTAAAAATGTACTGAAGCCTGTGCAGCTTTGATGTCCTCACATTAGTGCACGCTGCCATGTGTTCATAGGTTTAGATGCTGATCTCCATGTTGGAGTCAGTCTTAGCAAACTTTTCTGAGAAGTTTCTATTGTACTCATCATTGCTAGGGCAAAGGATTCTGGATTTACCTTGGTGAGGACAAGCTCATGCTGCAATTGACTGCTTTGGTTCCTTGTGCTTAAATTTGTGGTTGTTCTCCAGCCTCTGCAGAATTTGGACTCTCATTAATGGGTTAACTCCCACCTTTATGTCCACCTGCCCATAGGCAAGATCCCAAAATAGCGGAAATTACAGCTGGTTTTAAACGACACAGCTAGTGTGGCTTATGGCTCCATGGACAAACATAATGACAGTGCTGCTCTTCTCGGAAAGCTCTATTCAAGCACCACAACTCTCCATGCACTGAAAAAGGCAAAATTATACTGCAGAAGAGTCCAACTGCAGGACTGAATAGATCCCAAGAAGCAATATTGTGGCCTGGCTTGTTGCATTGTCATTGCCTGCATCACATGTGAAGAGATACTGAACAGAAACATTAAATGCGGTGAGATGAGTCAGATTCTTGCAGCCCCTGGAGCTGTTTGCTTGTCCACACTCATTTCAGTAGGAAATATCTTCCTTTCAGATTAAAAAGCAACATATTCCAGAATTTGCTCAAGTTTTATTTCTAAAGACAGTGAGAAACAATGCAAAGGATCATAAGGATCTGTAAAATATGGAGCAGGTTTGGTTCAGTGAAAGACTGAATAGGCTAGAAGTATCCATTTGAAAAGGATATCCACAGATAACCCGTGGAGCAATACTTCCACCAGCTCCTGGTCTGGACAGAACATGGGACCAGAAGACCTGAATTTATTTCAAACAACTCCAGTAATTCAGAAGTGATATCTTCCTCCCAGGGTTTGTGGTGTCCTCTCATACACTGGATTCTGCTGCCACTTGGCTCCAAAGTTAGTAATTTATTGCTAAAACCAAAGCAAATGGGTAGAGAGATGAGGGAAGCAGCTGTGTGGAAACACGGCCTTGAGCCAGTGTGGTGCCACCATCATCCAAATCCTGCTCTCAGGGACTTGCTACTTGAAAGCTGAAGCTCCAAGCAGGGATGTTCGTTGGTCTCCTCTGTAATTTTCACTTGTACATGGCAGAAACTCCAGCTTTGTACATCCTGCAAAATCCCTTTAATGCTGAACCTGCAGACAGAGTCCTGCCATTTCTCCTGGCTTGAGAAGAGCAAGAAGACAGAGCCCAGCTCTAGCTGGGCTGAAATACTCCAGGTGAATATTTCATTGACTCCCGTCCATATTAATCACACTCAGTCCCTGAGAGGATTTGAGCCAACACTGTGCTGACTGCTGCTGGGTGAGCAGATCCTTCATACTTTACTTCCCTTGGGGAGTGCCTGCCAGAGCTGTTTCTCGAGAGAACAGCACATTTGCACAGAAACTTGGAATCACAGAACAGCCCAAGTGCCTCTGGAGGTCACCGGCTCCAGCCCCCCCTGCTTGAGCAGGGACACCATGAGCCACCTGCCCAGGGCTGTGTCCAGATGGCTTTGGAGTGTCTCCAAGGACGGAGATCCCACCACCTCTCTAGGCAACTTGTGCCAGGGTTTGACCACCGTCACAGTATAAAAGGGTTTTCTTATGTTTAATTGGACGGCTCTATGTTCCAGTTTGTGCCTGTTGTTGTCTCCTGTCCTGTCACTGGGGTCCAGTGAGAAGACTTCAGCTCCGTCTAATCTGCACCCTCTCATCAGGTACTTATTGATAAGATCCTCCCTGAATCTCTACCTCTGAGGTGTCTCTGAAGCTGCCTAACAGTGGTTAAGGTCAAATTTATTTTTACTTATTTGACAGGTTCTCTTTAACCTGGCAAGGTGACGCCAGGTACTTTCCTCCAGAGCCTGTTTACAGTTTTTTAATGACTGTCACAGTGCCAGGCATTTGCTGCATGGTGAGAAGCTGCTGGCAATAATTAGCACTGATGGGAAAATGTCAGAGGTTCTGATGTAACATTTATACAAAATGCTACAGCTTTTTAAAGTTCCTACCAGCCGCAGCACAAAACCTCTGCGAGTACCTGGTCCCTGGGGTTCGTCCCACCTACACAGCTATGCAGAGCAAGTCCCCTATGCTGAGCCCCATTTCCCTTCCCTGTGAGGCTGGTGCTGGCAACGCTGGGAGCTGGAGATCCTCAATGCCCTGGCATCCTGTGCATGGCACCTTTCCGCAGGACGCGTTGCCTGCAGCTCACACCCCCGTAGGAAGCTGCTCAGGCTGTCTGCATCGCTTACTGCACATTGCTGCTCAGCCCATCTCTCCTATTACCTCACTTTCCTGCTTTGTTTTGCCTCCAGCCACCCCCAGCCACCCCGTCACTGCTCCCAGCTCTCCTCTCCGGATCTGCACATCAGTCCCCCAGTACCAGCGACGAGTTAATGCGGCACATTCCTTCTGCCACCCTCATCCCGCTGGAAATTAATTGGGCAGTTACCGCTGTGATCCACTGGTTTTAAATCTTTTGTCTGTGAAGGAGAGTCTGTTTTCGATTAACACTTTGCCCCCTTGCAGGGCTCATCACCAGGATCTAGTGAAGGGTTTTATTGCAGTCTCCCTGGGAGGTGCACCACTTGGGCAGCAGAGGGGTCATGCTGGAGGCGCTGGGGAAGGGATCAGTGATTTCCTCCAACTGCTGGCTTGCTCTGGGGCTTCCCTGACACTATGGTGAGGAACTGCCCTCTTCCTGCCAGCACACAGGCGATCTCCTCGTAAAAGTGCATGCTTCGTTGTGTCAGTTATTTGCAGGTCAGATTGAGGCTGCTCCATGCCAAAGCCTCTCTACCTGTACAAAGAATGGAAGAAAAGTGTTTGCTGCTGAGGCTGAGCAGAAGGTTCAAAGCATCTAAAGGACTGGTGCAGGCAGATATCTCCCTTACTGTTCACAAGAAATTGCTTCCAAGGTGAGAAAAAAAATAATATACGACTTCAGGGATGCCCCAATAGGACTGAAGAACCAGTTTATATCTTCAAAGCACTTCAGGAGCAGTGAGTCAGCTCAATGGCAGCCCCACCACCAAGTGCAGAGCACACCAGGCCAGCAAGCCAGCTCGGAATTGCTGCCCTCTTCCAAGGAGCCGCTCGGTGCTGTTGGCTTCCCATGGCTCTGTGTCAGCCTTCAGAGGAATTACTGAGTGCTGTGTGCAAGGGCTGGGCTGAGCAGAGCAAAGTTTTTCACTGGAATCATTTAAAGGGGTAATATAACTGTTTTTCAGTCATCTCTCAGGGATCTGACCTAGGGGTGATAGCTTGGAGAAGACAAATGTAAGCAGTTTAAATTTGTAAGATATGCATATTTTCTGTAATGTCCATGATCCTCCAGAAGAATGTTCTTTTCTCCATTAAGTCCTCCTGAATAGTGAAAAAATAGTTATTAATTGCAGATTCAAAAATCCAAAAATAACCATAATATTTTCTCTTCTCCCATCTGCAAAAAAAAAAAGCAACCCAAAAAACCAAACCCAAACTTCAGTAGCAATCTCTGCGGCGTATGTACCCAAAGAGAATTTATAGATCTATGGTCTTCAATATTACATATGTACATTGATAGGACCTATTTCAATGGCCCATGGTTCCATCAAACCTCAGTATTAATAGCTCTGAGGAGCTGATTGTACACAGTCACCACCATTAAGATCCTGTATTGCATCTCACTATCACTTGTCCATCTTTCCTACTGAGAAATGTTTAGCAAAGTTCTGGCCATACCAACAAAGTAAAGAACTACATGTGGTGTTCTTTAGTGGATATTGGGCTTTTTCATCTCAAGCACGTGAGTGATGTTGCAAGACTATCTTAATTCTGTCTTTTTAAAATTTATTTTTAAACGTACTCTTTGTAATATGGAATAGCTATTGCATAAACAGAAATAGCCTGCATTAGACAAATACAAATCACATTTGAGTTGGCTGAGTCATCCCCTTCAGGGTAAGATTAATTTTTCAAGAAGTACATATCCAAATGTTGCATAAGTGCCCTCTTCCTACTGAAATTATCAAATACGTTTTAAAATTTGTTAAGGAGGAGACAAATAGCTTCAAATACCTTTGTGAACTTCTAATTATTTTCAAGATAGGTTCAAAGCCAGTATGAAACATCCATGTGTAACTCAGCATACTGCTACCAGCTATGTGCTCCCAGGCGTGGAGAGCTCCCTGGACAAAATTATACTGTAATCCCTGAATCCTTCATTATCAAGCACTATATCACTGCCCTCACAGCAACCAGTGAGCTCACGTTGTTGACTTCTCTGGGAGCAGAACTGCCCCTGAGATCACCGGCTGTCAGGGCCAGACCCCTTGGCTCCCTGGTACACCCTGCCTGCAGCACCCCCTTCCAGAGCGAGCCCTGGCCTCGGACCTCCCTGCTCCACCTCCATCTCCCAGCAGCAGCATCCTTCCCAGACAGCACTGGTCCACAGCTGGTCTAAAACGGTGGTCTGATTTCAAACAAACAGGTTAAAGCCCAAGTTTAAATCACTTACCAGAAGAGGTTATTGAATGGAAAATTATGACAGTTTGTTTTTCCTAGCAGCAGGAAGCAGGCATGTTAAACAATAAGCTATTGAATAACAAACATTATCATCTTTGCTGGGCAAGTGTCTCAAATAGTTTTTTTTATGAGTAAGGGAGATAGAAAAGGAGATTTACAGGCTGAGGAATGTAACAGTTTTTTATTTCTTAATTATTTGTCAGGGGCTGTAGATCAGCCCTGTCAGACAGGCACGGGGAAATGCCCTGTAGAAACAACAGAGGTGGATTAGCCTGGTGGGGCCACTTCACAAGCGTGCTGCAAAGCTCTAGACATTTCATCAGTCCTGCAGGGATAATTGAAGTCTGTTGATTCCTCCTAAAACACTTTAAACCTTCACAGCACTTGGCTCTCAGAACCTGTATTGCTTAACAAATCCCACAGCATATGAACTCTTAGAAACTCTTTTTCATGCAGTCTTAAATTTGACTTCCCTACTCTTCTCTATTTCTTCCTTTCTTTCTCGATGCTTTTCTTCCCCCCATAGCTTGTTTTTTTTCTGGGTTTTTTTTTTGTTTGTTTGGGTTTTTTTGCCTAATGAACCTATCATCCAAACAGAGATTTACTAGGAAGGCTGGAGGGACCTTGGTCATCCCCTCATCCCAACTTGGCTAGTGTGGCCTTGACATTGGCACAGCTGTCTTGTTTAAACCAAGGCTACCTGTGAAGTAGAAAATGCCCAAAGCACCTCAAACTTATTCTCCTGATCCTCCTGCTTGCCATATTTGCCACTTTTTTTTTCTTTTTTTCTGTGCACTCACTTACCAGCATATTTTACTGTATTTTGCTCCCACAGAGGTGACAGTTGTGCCATCGGTTGACAGGGATGATGCAAAGAAGTACCCCAGGTCCGCTGAGTGTCAGAGCTTCCACTGGTCCCTGCTGCAACAAATACTCTGAAAAAACACAACATGGTATTTTCCTGCTTAACGGCACTCAGCCCCCTTGGGCACTTGGCAGCACCTTTGCAAATTTGCCTTCTGTATTTTTACTAGCCAGTTCCTTACCTGATGTTAAGGTCCCTGTATGTAAGTGCTGAGTGCATTTAGGATTTGGCCTGTTACTTTGAAGGAAGAATTCCAAACGCCTGGTGAGCACACTCAGAGCTGAGTAGCTTTACAGAAGGAGGCAGAGCTCAATACTATAAAACCCCATGAAAAGGGGGGAGTTATGCAGCCTGTTAAAGACTGATGCACAGTTACTATTCTGTCTCTAATTAATTTCTCTGCATCCAGTACCTGTAAATGCTGCAGTGGTATCATTTCTCTATGAAACTGGGAGAAAAATTCTCCATAGCCAGTGGGATTCCTTTTGACATCCTTTTCCCAGGAAACCAGGCTGGTTTGCTCTCTTCTATGACTAAGAGTCTCCAGCTCAGTACACTGAGTGGCTGACTTAATTCAGAAGTGCCAAACCCCATGGTTATTCTGCTCAGGCTCGAGCCTGCATCAGCCTGGCTTTACCTGTTGCCCATGGTGGCAGCTTTGGGGCACAGTGGTGACAAAGCTGGGGTTCATCCATCCTTTCCTTCATCCCCTGCCCTGTCCTGCATGGGCAGAGCAGCCACCAAGAGCCTCCTCTGGCACCTGGGATTGCAACAGCACAGCCTGCACAGAAGAGCTCTCTGTGTCCCACCAGAGCAGGTGGGTCCTATGCACAGCCAGGGCTCCGTATGTTCATACAGCATTCAGCTGCAGGATCCCTATATCCCACATTACCCCACAGAGCTCTGTCTGGGAGAATATTCAGATTTCACCCATTCCCTGTCCTGTGCTCACAGTGACAGCACTTCCCACGAGGTCTTCAGTATATGAAGTATTGCCATTCATCACTGGGTATTTCATACCTCTTTTGGCTACACCCCAAGCAGTATCCAGGGGATTTCAGACAGCCTTTATTGATTGACTTTTTCACTTAATAATGTAATTTCTAAAAATACTATCCAGCATTATGCTTTACATGCTGCTCTTGGCTGCATTGGTAAAACTCACACAGCCTTCAGCAGGTGTCACACAGGTTAACAAGGACCTGGAGGTGGCCCTTAACACCTCAGTGAGCTCTTAGAGGGCTTGACAATGGGATTTCAAACTGTGTTTAGTAAGAGGCAGTACTATACTAAGGCAGTAATCAAACATCTTCAAAGTGCTTCCTAGCTATGTTCACCACCAGGAAAGCTTTCGGGTTGTTGGTTATTTTCGTCCTCGGGAACCTCATCAAAGCAACACCCCCTCAGCTAGTTCTGAGATGAACAACAGCCACCGACCGGTCCTGCACTCGCACATCGTACTTCCTAAAGGTGAAATTAAATTATTCATTACTTATAAAAACTTAATGAACCTCATACCCTGCTTGCCAGGGCAGTCCCAATTAACTGAAGCACAGGGTGTCGTGTTGCGTCTGCACAGCTCCAGTTCAGCGGGCGATGCCAGAGCAGCCTCATGCTCCCACCAGAGAGAGGGCTCGTTCCCCTGGGTCTGGAAAGCCTCGTTCCCCAAATTAATAGGAAAAAAAGGATGCTTCATCTTTGTTCTTGAATGTAAAATGTTCAATAGTCCCTTTTCTGCATCAAATTTGATTTCCAGCTTTATGTATTGGTACTTCCAAGTTTAACTGGAACTTACAGCTTCCCTACTGGGAGGTTCACACTTTGGACATGGGAAGAATTTAATTACCACAACTTCATTTGCATCTATCTGTTTAAACAATAAAGGCATAAAAGTAATGCTGCAGATTTATCTGGGACATCTACCGATTCTAAACTGGTGCATGTGGAGCTTCTCACCATTATTAGAGATTGTCTCCTGAGAAATAACAGGTACTCAAAGGTACATAAATGTCACTGAGCCCAATCCTCTTCTCACTATGGACATCACTGTACTCAGCTGCAGACTTTAAGGCTGGAAGGAATTTGTTGCTGTCTGGTCTGGTATGCTGCAGAGTGAAAGCCGTATGTCCAACTGGAGTCTGGGTACACGATCTGGGGGAAGAGTGAGGTGGGCAAGAGGGGACCTCGCTGAAGGAAGGCATGGCAGCATCCCTGGGTGTGGAAGAATGGCTCAGTGAGCAGGGACATCTGTATGTGCACAATCAAACCTTCGATGAAGAGGCCTGAGAGTCCTTGGACTCTCCTTGAACTAGCAGAAGAAGGAGTTAAAAGAATTGGTAAACAACAAAAGAGGAAGCTCAGCAGGATGCAAAGGGAAGGAGTATGCAAATATGAACCCGTGCCAAGAGGGCAAGAACCAACAGCCGCTAGCTGCTGCGCATGCATACCAGCGTGCATGCAGGTAACAAACCAATCATGCTAGAAAGCAAGCGCATGAAAGGCTTGGAATGCTATATATTACCCCTGAACCCTGAATAAAGTGAACAAGATGCTTAACTCATATTGAGTATTGTCTTGATTCTGGCCAGCTCTCGGCAACACCTGGGAGGTGACGAATGGCACACAGGGGCTTAGGGGGGCTGAGCGGTCATGAAAAGTGAGGAACAGAGACAGTATGTGTGGTAGAGGTGTGAGGAGCTCTAGGACTTGCAGGAAAAAAGGAAAGGAGACCAATGCAAACAGTGTGAGACCAGCTGCTCTGTTGTTATAGTAACATCTCTTTAAGGACTAACATAAAAAAATACAGCACTGAAGGGATCAATTTAGTTCAGTTTTTAGAAAGTAAAAACAGTTCTCTGTATGTCTTGCAGTGCATGGCTTTCATTGACATTTATAAGCCAAAATATCACTGTGTAAATAAATATGGATCTTTACTCCAAATCATGCTTGAATATTAGAAAAAACCTACATAAACTCAAGTATTCAAAGACTGATGGCATCTCAGTTATATTTTATCAAGTTGGTTCCACTGAAGTACTTTTTTTTTTTTTTTTGGTGATGTTTTAGTTATGACTCTAAGCAAAATTTAGTTGAAAACCAGGCTCCAGTAATTGTTTATCTTTGGTCAAGGTTTTTATATAGTGGTCAGACATAAAATTTCTTCTCCTCCTCACCTGCAGCTTTCCAGACAGTCTCTATCTCTTTGTATGCTTTGGGAAATCCCATATAATGCCTTCCCACCTGATTTTCAAGGGGCCTGTAACAATTTTTCCTTCCAGGGGTATTTCATCTCCTTCTTCCAGAGCACTGCTCTGTGCTGCAGTCCTGGCAAAGGTGACGGAACTCCACCAAGGCTGAGAGAATGTGGATCAGCCCCCTCCAAGCGTCTCTGTGGGGTACATGATTTCTGTGTGGAGTCTCTATGGGACTGGTAGAAAAGTCACCTCCCTCTGCTGGCTCCTGGGATGTTCCTCCATCAAGAGCGGCATCAGTGGGGCACGTGAAGAAGAAGCTGGAGCAGCAGCAGTCCACCAGCAAGACAATGAGTGTAAGGCACATATTGTCTGAAATGGGCAGGACAGGAAAGGAAAAAGAAGTTTGGGGGTTTTTGCAAAACCCCACATGACCGCAGGCAAGTTACTTTATGCCTTGTGAGATGTGACAGTTTCAGTTGTCAACCAGTACCACAGTTCCATGGCTACTAGACATAAATCCATGGAAATCTGTGGCTTGCAGCACATTTGAAAGTAAAGCCACAGATATCTAAAGCTAGACACCTGAAACCAAAAAAAACTTCAGTGAAATGTGGGTCTAAATTTTATTTTACCTTAGTTTTCTGGCCACTGGAATAATTTGTATCTTTGGAAAACTATACATTTCGTTAAAGTAAATTTTATTTCCACTCATGTATTATACATGACAGATGAGTCCTCAGTACTTGTTTGGTACACATATATGTCTGTGTGCATATATATATGAGCAGGGTAATTGCACAACTCCTGCAAAAAAAATCATTTCAATAAGGCTTTTTTTTTTTTTTTTTTTTTTATGAAACCCACAGAGAGGGTACTTTATGTCACAGATTCATTTTGGCTGACAATATATTTTTAACATTGCTCCTTACATCAGTTCTGCCAGCTCTTCTTTGCTAATAAATTTGAGGTTTGGGAATCGAGACAAACAGAATGTACATAAATAAAAACCTATATGATATAAACAGTGTCAGCCACCAGGTCATAAAACTTAACATATTGAAACCCATTAGTGGTAATTCCAGCTATATCTGGCTGTCAGAAAGGAATAGATTAAAATATTTTGAAAGGCTAAGAAAAGACAAATACTTATTTTTATTTAAACTCAAGATTCAAAGCCAATGTGAATTGCTTGCCTTCAAAGATAAAAGTAAGATGGATGGGAGCCGCAGTGCCAGCTGGGTGGTAGGCAGAGCTGCCTGATGGTCTTGTCTCACATGATCGATGTAAGGCTGTTTGCCACAGCAAGCACTGTAACTGCCTCGTGGCTGATGACAAATGAAAAGCAGGCTCAGAGGCTGGCTTTGCTTTGCGGAGGTGGTGGGTAGGGTTCCACCACAGATGTAAGAAGCTCGAACCCATCCCCAGAGCTTGTATTTGGGATCAAAGAGAGGTATTGTTTGTTTGGTTCATCTCTTACAGGCTGTGCAAACTAAGCTTTTGCCCAAATGGAAATTTCTGTGAATGTTGTATTTGAATAGCTGCCTTCCCCCCTTAGCAAGATAACAGGAACAAGCACAAGATCAGGTCCCCCTGAGGAAGCCCTCTTTAAACCTCCTCTGTGCCTGTGGGTGCCTCTGCAAACAGCTTTATTTAAACTCTGTGGAGCTATTTTGAAATGAGTCTTTTATCAAGTAATGGAGAGCAGAATACCTATGACCTGGTGGTTTTGGAGTCCTTTTTCTCTCTGAATGCAGTTCAAGCTCTGGAATGTGTTATGCAGTCCCTCATATGTTATGGTGCCTGGAACAATCTTTCACGAAAATGAAGTACATCTCAAAAGAGTTTCTCAGTTTTTCTGATCATTTCAATAAATCTGAACAAGAGCAAGGTATTTTTTGCTGAGATTCTATTGTCAGAAAAATTTTCCTACCTTATTTAGATGTCCAAGCTGGTAAGTCTATGAAGATCTCTTCAAAAAATTAAACTTCTGGATATACTTTTTAAAATTGAAAACTAGAGTTGACCAAAAAACTTTGATTATAAATGCATTTAAAGAAAAAATAATTATTTGAAAAAGCAGTATTTTCCTGGGAAAAAAATTGTTTTTTGCATAGGTTTGAAGTGATTCACAGCATTCTGTGAACTGTCATGAATTTTCTTGAGTCTGCAGGGTTCGAGGAGCCCTGTCTTGTTTTCCCTTTCCTTTCCTCTCACAGGACAAGGGTCTCTAGAAAATGGTGTGTCTCATAGGACAACACATGCCTCCTTCTGGACATGTTACACAGTGTGCCGTGGAGGTCACACCCCCCTGAATTTGTTCCAAATTCTTGCTGACAGAGGTCAATCAGGAATCATCAAGCCTGAGCTGGAATTTCCATGAAGCAGTGGCAAGTATCAAATGAACTTACTGTGACAAGATCAACTCAGTGTGTTCAAACAGAGCACCCTGATTCCACAAATGCTGAAGTGATTTGTTCTGATCTCTCTCAGAATGATGCATCTCACCTTTTTCCCCTCCAGAGGATGAAAAGCAAGGGTTTAAGGCCAGCATCTGCTACAGCCTGGATCTTCTGGGCTTGGCTTAGCTCAGCTCAGCTTGTCAGAGCAGCCAATGGGGGAGCGTCACTGTAACATCATCTCTCACCTTTGCAGTGCAGACTGGAGCCAATCCAAACTTCTAAAGGTCACTGAATTTTCTGCAAGGCTTGGTTATCAAAGAACCTGTAACTTCTGCAGTTTCATAGTGAGATGTGAACTAACAATGCCCTGTGCCTGGCAGGGTGATAAATGTCTGTGCCTGGAGACACTGTCTGTACTTCAGCTTGTACAATGGTCATGCAAGAAATTATCTCTCCTAAGACCCCACAGGGACCAACCCTTCTGCCGCTCACTTGACTGACTGTTTGGCCTCAGTGCTCATTCAGAAAATGCAACAGAAATAGCCACTGGTTTTCAGTGAGCAGATTCTAGTGCCTGGGCATGCAAAACTGAAGAGATTTGAGCCATTGCTTTGTAAACAGCACCCAAAAAGCTCCTTCTGGAGCTTTCATCAGGATCACATAAGTGGTACTTCTAGAGCTTTGCCTAGTGTTTTTTTGCTGTTTTCTGTCTCTTGGTGGTGTGTGTCTGCTGTGTATTTTGCTTTGATACGCTGCTGAGAGCCACTTAGCTTGCTATCTCTGTATTACTATCACATGTGCAGTGGGAAACCCCATGACTGAAGAATCAATATCACATATGGCCTAATTCTTCAGAGGTAGATTTAATTAGTACAAGCCATCACTGATACTGCATTTTTCCATTGTTAGGCCAAAGATATCCAAAATTGTAATTGTCTACTGACTGAGACTCAGTGCATGTATTAACAGTTTTCTCAAGCACCCAGAAAATTGAGCTGATACAACTATTATGAGCCAGTCTGGCTCTCAGTGGCAAAATGCCCAGGGCTGGACCAAACAGGTGGAAGTAAGGGGAAAAACTGAGTTTTGGACTGCTAAATGTTAAAGCCTGCATGCTTTACGGCAGCATGATGCTTAGCTGTACTTAGTCCCATTAGGCTAATGAGGTCTTAGGGTTACATCTCCACAGACATTTTTGCAGGATGCAGCCCTTAGGATTTGTGGGTCTGTTATCCTTTGCACATTGTCATTACAGCAGCAGCTACTTTTAAATAATGCTGTTTCTTTGCATGTTTTGTGGGTTTCTTTTGAAGATAAGGATCTCTCTTAAAGCAGTTAATAGAGATATGCAGAACAGAGTTTGGCCCTGTTTCCCTCTAAGAGAAACCAAGGAAAAGGCCCTAAAGCTCTTTGGGACTGCAAAGCCAGTGTTTGTTTCCCTTGACATGAGCTGAGCACAGCAAGCGAGCACCAGGCAGAGGAGATCCTGGTGCTGTCCTTCATCCGAATCAGAGCAATGCTGAACACCATCCTCAGCTTGCTTATGTTCCCAGTTTCCTGGTGTCAGCACCATTGGCACACATTGCTTTTCAGCAAGGACTGGGTGGGGAGAACTTTCTGAAAGGTCTCATATTGGAAACATTGCCTAAAAGAGGATTGTTTTAATGTGTTAGCTTCATATTATTATAATGTTATAGCTTCATATTATAAAGGAATAAATCAATAGGACTCACTAAACTCTAACATACTTGCTCTAGGATCTTTCCATTTAATTAATGCATTATTTGGTCTAATTCCTGGGGTACCGCTCAGCACATACATGAAACAACTTGTTACTCTAAGTGAAGGAGATGCCAGTCCTGTTTCTGCCCCAAAGCTAGGCAAAGCTTCAGGGCAGCCCATCCCAGACTCATTTTCTCCCTAGTATCTCATGAAGGATCCCTGTGGGCAGGAGGTGGCCTTCAGGGCAGAGAGGTCAGAGTTGGGGGGTCAATGGGAGGGTGAAAGTGTGTCTTTAGTCCCTGTTGCCCTGGAATGGCACAGAGCAGTTCAGCCTTGCACCCTGGCCATGCTGGGGATGCAGACAGCAGACACAGCCTGCAAAGCCCCTCCCTCCCAAGTCCTCAGCAAAGCAGATGGATGTGTAAGGGGAGGGTATCAAGAAAGCCAAAGGGAGACCTTCAGGAGAGAGCAGATCAGTGTGCAGGGTTGGCACTGACCACTGCATGCACCCTTCCTTGGGAGGTGCACCCAGGGACCAGGGTTACTTGCCATGTGTGAGGCTTGGAAAGTGTCAGGTGCTGCTCTTAGAGACTCCTCCGATGCATGCTATGCAGCCCCCAGTTCAAGGCTGTTGGTCCGCGTGAACACCGTGGGCCAATACAGTGCAGCAAACCCAGGGCATGTGGGCAGAGGTGTATGGAGGTGGTCAGTACAAAAATTAGGTTCCAAGGTCTCATTTGAGAAGAGGGAGATCACCATCACATGGTCCTGTTGCAAACTGAAACTTTATTTGGGAAGGATCCTGCCTGGCGTTCATACACCAACTGGCTTCAGTGTCCAACTAGGGCACCTCTGTGTCCATGGCACCCATACTCCTTTCCCAGAGGAACAGTAAAATACATGGAGTAAAATTACTTGAAAGGGTCTCACAGGAATTCGTGTGCAGGGATTTCACTAGTCAGCAGCTGTAATATTATCCAAAAAATTCTCAGTAAGGGTTATAAATCGACCCAAGCAACTTCCACGTCCAGGGAACCAAACGGCTGTAAGCAGTGTCCATTGCCTGCAAACAGCTGGGCTATGGCTCTTCATGACTGGTGTGGAGGGAAGATATCCCATCCAAAAGGCACAGGCAGAGTGGATAGAAAAAGAAGGTAGGAGAGCAATTAGATCAAAATCTTTTCATCCATAACAGAACAGCAAAAGGAGGAAATTAGTTTTCTGAATCACATTAAAACATTACTCATTGAAGCCTGGGGCTTTCTTAACATGGAAAGCAAAAATATCCTCTAGAATTTGTTTTTCTCTTTTAGAGAAGTCTAAAATTGTCTGCTAATTGATTCTCCTCTGTGCTGGCTAAAAAAAAAATTCCACAGATTACTCACATTTGACTTAATTGAATAAAGGTACTATCACTGGTATGCTTGCTAATTATCCTTGTACTCAGTTACTCAAATCAGGATCCTATGACTTGATCAAAGTGAATAAGCTTTATCAGGGCAAAGATGTTTGTTTGCCTAAACCTTATTCGTATACAGATAACAGCGAATAGTGGGGATTTGACCTTTGACTGGATGAGTCTGACCATGCTGCTTTTTCAGAGCAAATAGCAATTCTCCTGCCTTCTGATGAAGGGAGCAAGGCTGGCTGCTCTCCCATCTCAGCAGATGGCACCATTTTCATAGGACCTGACGGGGACAAGGGAGATAGACATGTTCAGCTGCTCAAGGAAGGTCTTGCATTCTTTTTCTCATGTCCTGATCTCATTTATCACCTTTCCCCCTTAATCCTGAAACAGGATCCCACAGAAGGGGAAAAGAGGTTGAGTGATGTGACAGAGAAAGATCAGGAAAAGAGCATGGAGGTGTTTTTCCTTTGTCTGAGGAAAAGGGCAGAATTTCCTCAGCAACATAAAATAGAGACATTTGCTGAGGCAAGATAGGAGAAGGAAGAGAGGAAGAAATAATGAGTGGAAAAGTTACGCTGAGGCTAGGTTAATATAAGAAGACACAGAAGTGGGCACAGAAGTTTTGGAAAGATTAGGAGAAAGTGTTAGAACACATTGAACAGTGTCAAAAATTCAAAGTGGGAAAAGGTAAAAGCGTCATTTGTTCTGTTTTGGGGCCCTGTTTGTCTTGTGATCAGAAAGAAGCTAAAGATCCTCCTGCTTCCTCTGAACAAACTTCTGATGTAGAATATACTGTTTTAAAATCAGAAAGCGAAATATTAAAGTCATCATTGGCCTTTGACAGAGAGACCGGCGAAAAATTCAGAATCCGGATTGATAAACTTGTGATTGAAAAGAATTACCTTAAAACTGAGAATAACAACCTTAAAACTGAAATAGACCACCTTAAAAGTCTGCTCGCATCAGAGGAATGCAGAGAGAAGTGTTTGTTAGAAAAACAACCCTCTGTTTAAGTCAAACAGATGGTAAGGTGCATTATGTGGACCCTGAGACTTGGAAGGGGGACATTTGGTGTGACAGTGATGGTGAGATTGCAGAAACCCCCGATTCCAACTCTCAGCGAGTTCCCTTACAACCCTTAGTTAACTGTTGACGGTGATGATGAAAATCACACCACTGTATGTGCAATCCCCTGGTCACCTGCAGAATTGGTAAAATTACAAGAAAAATATTCAAGGTGACCAGACGAGGCATGTGTGGCGAGTCTGCCTCATGGGAGGAGAGTGAATCATGTTAACTGAGGAGGAGGCAGGAGGTTATTTAGGGGCCAGGAGTATTTCTAACCACCACCCTGGGAGATCATTCTTACTCTCTAACCACACAGGCTGTGTACTGGGAGGGCAGTATAGATCCTCAGGAGAGAGGAGACCCACTGGTAATTAACACTAAAAGCTTCTCTGATGTGGCTGAGTTGGTGCAGAAGGCAGCATGCATAGAAGCAATGCATGAGAGGGAGGTAACGAGAAAGCCACTGATACTTGCTCCTATTGATCCAGCACGGTTATCCCCTCCTATTCATTGCCTTCTTGATAGTTTTAAGGTGTTTGTTGTGAATGTTCAAGACTGTTTGCAAGCTGCTCATGATCAAAATGATACAAATGCCAGTTGTGGTCACACAGCAAGATGAGGGCAGCAAACTCTCCCCAACCCCTGAGGTTACGTGAAACAAGTTTGTACAAAACATTGTTAGTTATGGACATTGAATGGGCTGGATAAATTCAGCTGCAGAACAACCTCCAGAGCATACACAGCAGGTCTGCCAACTTAACGCCCCCTGACCCAAATTTGATGAAAGATCCAGATTTGATGACAGATCCAAATCTAATAGAGAGCAGACTGACCTGTGGCATAAGGCTCGGGAGCTGGGAGTACCTCAGTATTGGTAGTATGGTGCTACCAATAATGATCTCCACAAGCTAGTTCAATCCTTAACTGCCCTGAGAGAAAATAATAGGACTGAGGAAAAACAGCCTCAGTAAAAATTTCCGCCTCAGGAAGGGCACGAGACAGGACTTAACTGATTTAACTGAATCTCCATCAAAAAACTTGAATCCCTGGGGAGGGTGGTGAGCCTCCCTGCCCAGTGGGTATTTGCAGTCGCAACCTCTCAACCTGCTATCGCAATTCCTGTTGGCCCCTTGGAAATATTAATAGAATTTCTCATGGCTACTGGAGCCCAAACATCAACAATTACCAATGAAAAAGCAAGAATTCTTGGGGTCACGCCCAGCCCAGCCAGCATAAATCTAAATTCAAAGGAACTGATGGTGTGGTAAGGGAGTGCCCTACCGCACAAATTACACTCTGGTTACCAGGGGAACAAAAATTGACTAAAGGTATTGGTTGACATGGCACAGGATGGTATTTTAGCTTTTGATGTACTGTATGGGTGAACCTGGAAACTCCCAGATGGAAGTGTACAGAGTTTTGGAGGGTTAGCTGTTGATTCTGACACAGTACAGAGTGAAACGGGCACAGTCCAGTTGAGCATTATCTGTGCAAAACATCTAAGCCTTTGCCCTCCTCTAAAATTACCAATGTTTGTCAGTACCCATTACCAGCACTCACAGGGACTGACAGGGTGGTAACAGATTTGGAAAAAAGGGGCATTATTGAAAGAACTCACTCACCTTATAATTCACCAGTGTGGCCAGTAAAAAAACCAACCAGGCAGTGGCATTTTACAGTAGCTTACCAACAGTAAAATTCTAACACTGCGCTTTTAACTGCTGTGGTTCGAAACATTGCTGAATGCAGGGAGCTGTTCATACCTGGACAGCTGTCCAAAACCAAAAGCCTTTTGTGTATCCACCAACACAATTACCCCAAAGGTCCAGACAAAACCTGGGAAATATCCTACTGGACAACCTGTATCAGTAAAAATGCCTCAAATTGGAACAGTACCAATGGTACTAGCCACCCCCCAAAAAAATCTCTGTGCTTGGGAAAGTTTGCTTGGGAGTTTATTCAGGAAAGATACAGTGGATCAGTATTTGATGGATCCTACCTTCATTTTAATTAATGCTCCCTGCTGCATTTCCAACCAAGCATCTCTTCTTTTGTTTTCTTCTTACAGGAACTCCGAATGAAATGCACAGGGACAGATGGATTAGCCTGCATCAACTTTGGATGCATTTAGGCAATGTTGTCATTGTTTTTGTCTGCAATAGGTTTCCAAATTACCATACACAAACCTAAATTTTGAGGATGACCGACCAACAGGCTGGACTTGTGATACTATTTTACGCTCTGACAATACAGTTTCCCACAAGCTATAACCAAAAGGACACAAATTGGCCATGTTCCCAAGCTTACTTTAAATATACAGGAAGTATGGGACCATCTCTCAAACTGTTAAGTTTGAATTTGGCCACTGTGGTTATGCATGGAACTAAAATATACTCAAAGCATGAGTGGGGCTGGGACAAAGACAATAGGATTCTCCTCTTGACCGGAACAACTGGAGAAGAAATCCAAATAGGTTGCTGAATGATCAATGGATCTACCCATGAAAAAACAACCCAAATTACTGTAAAAACAACTGAAAATTCTGTACTCGCAAAGAATCTCTGTGCCTTTGAGAAGGAAAAAATTAATTGCTGGAGCAATTTTACACTAACTCAACCTGTCTCTGTAGTCTGTCTCTGGAATACCCAGAAGGGACATATAGCACTCTCATTTAGATTTAAGATGGGCATTATTGAGTATAAACAGACAATTTCCATCCACCCTAGCCCTAGCATGGCAACAGCCATCCCTGGCACAGCATCACCTAGTCCAATTACTCTATTTCCATGATTTTCTGAGATTGGACCATACATAATCCAAAATACAGGTCAACAACAGATCTTGTTTGAAGTATCGAAGTCTCTCAGATGAGTTGAATTTTTAATGCAAAGTAATATTTCTACCATCCAACCAGCTTGTTCACCATTTTTGAAAACCTCCTATATAGATGGACAACACGGTTACACAAACGAGCCCTCTTTCCCAAAAATCGAGTAAAGAGGGAGGCCACCGGTATTCTGAGAATAGGATTGGGTGTTCTAAATAACGTAGACTCTGAACTATTAATGCATAAATTGGTGACCTGAACAAACTAAAACATCCTTTATGGTCTTCCCTTTTGGCTCTGGGAAGTGAATAATGGCTTTTGTCATGTATATCACCTCAGCAGGAGGAGATAAATGAAAAAGACCATCAATCGATCATAGATGCACCTTTCCTTGGCTTTATTACTGAGTGTAAAGACAGGGAGGGCATGATCATCCTTTCCATTTGTTTCGTCTCTTGGCTGTGACAAAGCTCATCTCAAGCATAAGATGCTTTGAAAGTGTTTCCAAGCAGTTCAGTTGCCCAATTTCACGTAAAGCTAATAATAACAAAAATTCCATGAAAATAAATTTAATATAGAGCAATTTTTTTTTCTAACAGTCTTGTTACTCAGTCCTGTGCTGGCACATCTATAAGTGTTCCACAGAGCTGTGAACATCCAGCCCCCGAGGCCTGGGGAAGCCACCAGCATTGTCCCCCATCAGTGTAGTTCCAGCCACTGCAAGGAAAGCAGGCCCTGAGCTTCTTTTCTTAAAATTTCCATACTGCAATTAAGGCACTTGGGATCTTTTCTTCCTGTCATTTTAATTTCTCTCTTTCCTTTTAAAATTACTAATTCTACTTAGCAATGTTTTCTGGCAGACATCTTAAAATACATCATAGAAACAACACGAATTATCCCCCCAACCCTTCTACACCCGGGCTCCATTAGCTGAGAGGAGAAGCTGACTCACTCTCTGTTACTTGATCCATCTCCTGTATTACATAAACAGTAAGCAAATTTGAAATATAGCATTGCTAAGGGATTGTTTATAATCTGATAGCCCAATTTTTTGTTCCATCCCATTAAATTTTCTGATCCTGCAGAACTGTCTAAAGCCCTTTATTTGAGTTACCCTTATCTGGAGTCTATATTATTCTCTGTTTTGTGTCCTGTGTGATCCTTGAGTATAGTAATGCCATTTCAGCTGCAGTGACATATGCCAGTCTCAAAGTTGATTCCCCATTTCTATACATATATCAAAACAAACGTAAACCTGCACCTTGGGAAGCCTAACCACTATTTCAAGCCCCCAAATAAACTCACTGCCATTTAACATTCACAATTAATATCCATTACTCTTTTTAAGTAAAAAAAGTCAAATTCATTCTATTAATAGGACTCCATCTGTTAAGCAATGTAATAAATATGTCATACTTTCAAGGAATGATGTCAGTGCTTTTTCCCGTTAGCTTTTTTTATTCTCTAGAAAGCTTTTCCCCCACTGCTGGTTGCGGGATGCCTCCCTCTCTGCACTCTCATCTGCATTGGTACTGTCATTGCAATAGTTACCAAATATGGGGGCTGCCACCCCAGGGGAGCTGTGGAAGGGTTTGGTGGTGATGCACATAGTCACTGTACTCCTATCCGGACTCCCAGTGCCTGCACTTCCAGCCTAATCTTTGCCTTTCATGCTTTGCTGCTCCTGGCTGGGTTTGTCAGACACAAACAGGCTCAGCACATTTCTCTCCTTTCTTTTTTTTCTTTCTTTCCTTCCCATTAGCAGCCTTGAGGCAAAGGTTCAGCTCATACAGGATTTCACTTCTGTGAAGAGCTGTTCTGCATCTGTCCTCAGGAAGCATGAACAGAGCAGACGAGCACTAGGGAAAAAAAACAACAAAACCCACCCTTTCAGTAGGTATATGTCACAGCTTTAATTGAATCTCTGTCATTGCAACAGGGTCTTTCAACAGCTTTGTGGACTCAGTGAGCTGATGAAAACTTGAGCTGGAAAAAGAGCTTAGCGTGGCTGTTGGCTGGGACAGTTCTCCCCCACAATACACGGCACATCATTGTGTTAGACAGGACTGACTGAAACAGCAGCATTTCATTTGTTCAAGTGTGGCCATTGCATAAAAAAGCCACATGACTTAATTCAAGTGCAAGCTCATGTTTCTTGTATCTTGCATATCTTGTATGTATCTTGCATAAGGTATAATTCTGAGTCACAGAGCAAAGCCCTGCTTATTTGAGTGAGGTAAAGTTAATGCTACAGTTGTATTACTCCAGCAGGTACAACTGCAAAAATCAAACAAGTTTTCAGGTACACCGGTTCCTGAAACTGTGAAGGGACAGAAAGAAGAGAGACTTCAGAACCTAAACCTGGGTTTCTGTGCTCAGAATCTTCTTAGTCTTCCAGTTCTACCAGCTGGTCTCCTTAAAGACAGGTACCCCTTCCTACAAAAATTTGTCTCCCTTATATTCCCAGGTAGTGAGTTCCACAACAGTATTGGGTATTACTGATTCATTTATGCCTCACCCTCCATGTGTGCTCCACCATGGTTTTGTCTAGACTGCCTAGAATAATCATAGGATAATCATAGAATCACTAAGGTTGGAAAAGACCTCAAGGATCATCAAGTCCAACCCAACACCACCTAACTCACTAAACCATAGAATCATAGAATCATAGAATCATTAAGGTTGGAAAAGACCTCAGTGTCCTTCTTGTGGTGAGGGACTCCTACAGTAAGGTTCCCTGAAAAGAGTAAGTTTTAAATTCAAAAAAAGGCAAGTATTACTGAAATTAAAAATTGAATTTTTTAAAATAAAAATCAGCGTGTAGGTCAGATAAACAGAAATAATTTTTTTTTCTGCATATGTGTGTATATGTGCATAATATGCACCTTCCCCCTGCCCATCCTCAAAGGTATGCTCAAGGGCAAGTTCTTGTTTCCAGCTAACTCTGTGTTTGAAAGGCAACATACTCTGTGTGATCCCCTCTGATCCCTGTGCAAGTCCTCTTTCACTGAGAAACCTGTCTTTATCTGATTGTAGAATCATAGAGTCATAGAATCGTTTAGGTTGGAAAAGACCCTCAAGATCATCAAATCCAACAGTTAACTGCCAAGTCCACCACTAAACCATATCCCTAAGCATCACATCTACATGTCTTTTAAATACCTCCAGGGATGGTGACTCAGCCACTTCTTTAGGCAGCCTGTTCCAATGCTTGACAACCCTTTCAGTGAAGAAATTTTTCCTAACGTCCAATCTAAACCTCTCCTGGCACAACTTGAGGCCATTTCTTCTTTTCCTTAAACTTGTTACTTGACCGACACCCACCTCGCTACAACCTCCTTTCAGGTAGTTGTAGAGAGCGATAAGGTCTCCCCTCAGCCTCCTTTTCCCCAGGCTAAACAACCCTAGTTCCCTCAGATGCTCCTCATGAGACTTGTGCTCTAAATCCTTCACCAGCTTCATCATTCTTCTTTGGACACGCTCCAGAACCTCAGTGACTTTCTTGTAGTGAGGGGACACAAAACCAAACACACTCTTCAAGATACGGTCTCATCAGTGCCGAGTACAGGGGCACAATCACTTTCTTAGTCCTACTGGCCACACCAGTTCTGATATGGGCCAGGATGCCATTGGCCTTCTTGTCCACCTGGGCACACTGCCGGCTCATATTCAGTCGGGTGTCCAGGAACACCTCCAGGTCCTTTTCCTCTGGGCAGCTTTCCAGCCACTCTTCCCCAAGAGCACTGAGCCCTGCTGAATCTCGTACAATTGGCCTCAGCCCATCGATCCAGCCTGTCCAGATCACTCTGTAGAGCCTTCCTACCCTCCAGCAGATCAACACTCCCACCCAACTCAGTGTTATCTGCAAACTTACTGAGGATGCATTTGATCCCCTCATCCAGATTATTGATAAGGATATTAAATGGAACTGGCCTCCTAAATTATGGATATCACAAGGCTCAGTGTTCAGTCTGCCTCTGAATGAGTGAGTAGCAAAGGAGGAGGGTAGGGAAGAACTCGGCAGAGGAGTTGTTCTTTGTGTCTTTGCTGCTTGATCTCCATAGACGAGGTTATTTCACCTACAGCAGAATATAAAAAAATAGGTGAGAGTGAGGGAGTTTCAGAGGTATGCCTGTGTTGACCAGGTAGATAATCAAAACTTCTTAACACAGTAGTTTTCCCAGGTAACAGAGTAGATACGATAAATGAACTATGGCTTCCACGACAACTGGAAACTCAATGAATTGGGAGATCTATCGCTAAGGTTGCTACAGGGGAAATTGTCCAGAACTTTATGAATGAGCCAGAACAAATTTCTCACCTTCCCATCCACAGAAAGGCAGAATGAAGGACACTGTTCCCCTGAGTTCTGATGTACATCCAAAATAAGCACGAACTGAGGGAGTCTCTCATTTTGTCCCCACTGTCACTGTCTCTCAGGGCTGGCTGAGTAAAACCTGGTCTCGGCGTACAATGCCTTTTGCGAAGAACATCTGTCTGCCCCAGTCTAGGGGGCCACTCTTCTGTGGTCTCCTTGTGGATCAGGGCATAACTTCACCTAATGTCTGCTCCATAGGTTTCCTCCTATTCATCTCCAAGCTAGCTTATTCATCTCTAAGACTGTAGTTGTCTACTGAATTTCCCCCAAGTTCACCCAGTGTTCTCATTGAGCAGCTCTGAATGGGCTTCTCTCAACTGTATCATAAAACTAGTCCTGTGCTTGTCTTGAAAGAGTGGTTTCCGCGCTGCCTGCAATGCCGTTACTCCCTTGCCATCCTTTTGGTCTGCTGGTTGCCTCCCAGCGTATCCTTTGGAGGCCCAACTCTCTTTGAAGGCTGGTGGCCCCTTCTGTTGGTACACCCATTCTAAGGAACCTCATCAGTAACACAGCTTCATTGACCGTTTCTGTGATTGTTTGCATGGTTAAATGCATTTTCCAGGTGCCTGTTGAAAATAAAGCTCTGGTCCTTCTTTCTGGCACTGCTCACAGAGTTTTAGCACTCAGCTCACTGACCTCCTCTCAGATAGTTGAGGTAAGGGCACCATCTTGGCTTTTGCTCAGGCTGAAACTGAATGTGTGTCTACGGTGCCATCTTGCAGTGCTCTTGCTCAAACCTTGGCAAATTTGCTTTGCCATTTCATAGCCACAAAGTATGCTGCTACTGAAAATAATTTCTATGCATACAATTTTAACCATGACAAGTCAACAGTAGTCCAGCAAGCAATGGGTAATTCCCTCTTCAATTTTACAAAACTACAAAATTTTGTAATATTACAAAAGCTTTGACGTTGCTGTGTTTGAGGCATTAGTGCCTCTAAAGAAAAAATCACCCTTTTGAACTAAGTCTTTTTTTTTAATGAAAGACAAGCCTATTTGTTGTAGAGAATCAATCTTCATAACAAAAAAAAAAAACTTTGTATATTTTAGCTATGGCTGGTGAAAGACAGGACTATTTAATTTGCTGTCAGAATTGAGTGAATTATCATGGCTAATTCTTTGCCACACAGCTTGACTTCTGCAGCATACCCTTTGTCACTTTGTGCATGCAGACTCCTAGGGAAAAACACTCATAGGTGCAAGGAGAGTAATCCTTTTGTGATATTTTTTTTGAATGCTCTCTTACACTTGCAAGTCAATGAGAAGCAAGTGAAAAGTGTTATCCAAATAAACTACAGTAAGTTTCAGAGCAATTATCATTATCTTCACTGATACTTATAAAACCAAATCCATGCTCCTTTAAGACCTAATTGTTTGTCTTTTGAGGTATATCTTACCTTGGTCGTGTAGCCATTGTCATAATCCGTGTGAGGATCATTAAATCATTCAAGAATTTCAGAAGGTCTCATGTTCAAACCAGGAGTTCAGACTAGGGCCCAGAACTGGACAAAGTATTCTGGATGTAGTTTGCTGAGTGGTCAGTAAAGTGCATTTACTCAGCCTTATTACTTCCCTCAGTCTCTGGCTCTGTTCCCATTGATGCTCAGGATGCTGTGTGCTTTCATCTTTGCCAAGACATGCTGGTGGCTCTTGTTTGGCCCATTGGCCACCATGGTCCCCAGGCCCTCTCAGCAGAACTGCTCCCCAACTAGTCAGTCCCCAGCCTGTACCTCTCCTGAGGGTCAGTTCTTCTGCAGCACTTTACATATGTCCTTGTTGAATTTCATTAGGTTCCTGTTGACCCATTCCTCCAGCCTGTCTAGGACCTGTGGATGAAAGCCCTGCCCTCTGGCATGGCAACAGCACCCCTCAATTTCATGTCATCCACTGACTTGGTGAGGAGGCATCCTGTCTCCTCCAGGTCACCAAAAATACATTAAACAGCACAGGTCCCGGGACAGACCCCTGGGGAATTCAGCTTATAGCCATCCTCCAGGTAGATTCTGATGACCCATTAGTCATTACCTCAGTTGTTCATCCATCTACTTGTTCACCAGTCTAGACTGCAGTGTCTCACTGGATACAAGGACATTACAGGAGATGTCATTAAAGGCCTTGTTAAGGTCAGCATAAATAACATCCACTGCTCTCTCCTTCTCCACAAATCTAGTCATCACATAAGGCAAACAGGTGGGTCAGGCATGATTAACTGTAGCAAATCTATGTTTGCTGTGCCCAGCTCCTCCTTCTCCTTCACGCGCCCTGGAACAGCTTTCCAGAGAAGACAGTCCATGATTTTCCCAGGAAATGGCATGAGGCTGGCCAGTCTGTAGCTCCCTGGCTTGGTCTTCTTGACCTTTTTCAAGGAAGGTGCAAACCTTGCCTTTCTACAGTCACCATGGACCTGCTCCAAATCCTACAACCTTTCCGAGATACTGGAGAGCAGCTTTGCAATGAATTCCAGAGTTTCTGTGCATGTCTGCAGAGCTCTCTCTCACACTCTTGAGCTCTCTTGAGTTCTTTATTGATGCCAAGTTCTCAAAAAAACTATTTAAGTTTTTTGTTAGCTATGTTCAATGAGTTTGTTATAGACATAGGTCCTCTACTCGTAATCCATACCTCCCTCACCTCTCAGTTGTGTTTTATCAAATTGAACTTGAAGACTTAAGAGTTTAGTGATTTTGAATCCGTAAAAAATGTTTCATCTTAGCCACTCTGGCAGCTCAGAATAGTTGGCCCTCCCTCCTTTTCTCTACTCCAACTTCATATAAAACTGGGAATCAAGATCAAGGTCTTCCTCCTAACAGCAAGTTCCTGACCTGTCTCAGACAGTTTAAAAATTTGCTTATGACGAGACCATCGTGCCACTGACACAGGGAGATTCACTACAGCAAGGGTAGCCTCACCAGTGTGAGGGAAAAGACTTCAGTTGTGTGAGATGACTATGATGGAAGATACTGTGTGGGTTCCCTTGGAAGCCTACACACCCATCTGGTTGCTTTCTGCTTTGAGCTGGCGTCTCCTAAGATAAATGCCTAGTACATAACATTTGTTTAGACCTGTCCGTACATACATTAGCTGTAATATATATGCACACCCGCAATAAAATCTCTATTTAATAATATCTAATTTCTACCAGAGAGAATGATCATGTTCTCACCACATTTTCCAATACTTTTTTCATTTTCTTGTATCCTTGTCTTTGTCAGTTCTATGCTTAGTAAAGAGCATAATTTTATCTGAATATAAATCAGCATGTCACATCACCTCACAATGCATTATGTTACATTTTTACTTCATTCATATCCTCATATGATCTTCCACAGGCATCCGTTGCCTCTGTTTTCATTTCTCCTCATCTCTTTGCCTCCGACCGATCAGAGACAACAGTGTCCAACGCATCTGATCGTTCCAAAATGAAGCTCTGTGGCTGACCAACTGTGATGATGCATTTAGCATTGCTAAATTACAAAGCAGCATTTTATTGCTAAGGAAGATATTATGCAAATGCATGTCTTCAAGGATGTTACATAAAATAAACTAAGGTAAAATATTCACAGAATTAGGAAAAAAAAAAAAGAATATCCTGCCACTCTGAAACTACTGTTGTGATTTTTTAAACAATAAATTATTGCGTGCTCAGAGACAGATATCTGAACGTAGTACTGAATGCTAGTTTGCAGGTACTGTAGCTAGTCTCATGGCCCACATGAAGGATGATAATAAATGTGATGCTGAAACAGCTCCTACTCTCATTCCTTCCCCGTGGACTCTCGCAGAAGCAGCACATTCCAACATGATTCAGAGTTATATCTATCCCTGTTCCTGACGTTTCCATCAGAAAAGGCGTGACTCTGTCTCAATGTTAAGTGACACATACTTCATTCAGCAAGTCATGCTGAGCAATGGCTGTCCTCAATGCAGGTTAGGATGAAGTCTGGACTTGCCCAGTACCCTTTCTCTGAACATAGTAGTAATGTTCTCCTGAAAGGGTCCTTTCCTCGTTCAGAAGAAAGATTCACGTGCAGTCTCCTTCAAGAAGACCATGATGGATACACTGCTTAGACCACTGACTGAAGTGGGGTGGTGATGGAAGTCAGGGAGCTCGTAACTGTCACTCTGAGGAAAAGCCTTCTGCTCAGTTAGTAGATGAGGGTGTGAGCACCGAGTATTCCAGCAGAGCCAGGTCCAGCCCCAGGGGCAGCCACAGGCAGGGCCCAGGAGCTCCTGGTAAGTTTTCCCCAGGACGTGCTCACAGACAAGCTGCCACAGATGTGCTCTCTGTCCCAGTCCGTATTGAAGTTCATGGGGTATATACCCATCTTGCTCAAACTATACATCAACAGATACCTTGCAGAGCTATAGTTACAGGTAAGTGACTTCTGTTTCTATCACATTAGGAATATTGTTGGAGTGGGGAGGAAGAAGACCAGGAGCTAGCCCCAGGTTTGAATGCCTGTGCGTACTGCTGGGAGGCCAAGGGACAGCAGCTAGCTCCATGTGTGTCTGCTTTATTCCTTCCAGGGATACTGAGAATAGAGGTTTATTTACAGCTTCTGGATTATTCTTGGGAGTGAAGGCTGGCATGCTTTGTACACTTCAACAGAGAATTGTATCCTATCCTGCTACCATATGATGAACTGAAAGCTCACAGCTGTAAATTTACAGATGTTTTTCCAAGTACGGATTTTTCTCTCATGGTAAAAAGCAGTGGCAGGCACGTTCTGCTCCTTCAGTGTGCCCTCCAGGGCTGGGTGGGTAATGCAGTTTTATGGTGATTCACAACCCAGGAAGTAATAATGCAACTGAAACACCACAGACATAAGACTTCTTAGCTGAAGAAGCATTGAAAGGAATTACAGATGAGAAGACTTTTGGTTGGGAGAATATTTTCTAATTGGAGCAGATATTTTTCTACCTGTAGTTGCCAGAGATATTCTTTATTACATGAACTTCCTCCAATATTCACTGTATGATATTACAGGAAGAAAAATGATTCTGTGGTAGAAAAATAGGATTATTATCAAAGATACCAGTTCTCTTTGCGCTTTTTACTGTTTTCATTACGCTTCAGAAATGCAGATAATATGTATTTATCAATGTCACAAGGTGGTCTGAGTTCTAATTTTCTTTGCTTAGATTTTTAGACCCTTAAATAGTGGGCACTTTATTCAGATTAAGTACTGCTTCCCATCTATTTTTGCAGGGTGCCAGTCTGATGGCACTCCTCTTTGATTTACCAAGTCATTAAACGCTGCGAAATGCTAGATGGTGTTAGCAATCATGCTCACACAGCTCCACCAAAAGTGGTTCAGATGGTTATTGTCACCTGGAGGCCATTTCCTCCAGCACTGAAAACATCAGAACTGATTGTGTGAGCACTCCAGGCTGCTTCACAGCAAAGTAACTGTAAATTAACTGAAATAATCTTTGGCCTCAGAGGTCAGGAAGCATTGTGATAAGGTGCAAACTGCCAAAAGGCAAGCTGAATTATAACCTGCAATTACCTTACATTTTCTTTACATTGCAATGAATAGAAAGCCCTTTTTAAGTCATATGAAATGAAAGAGGAAAATAAAAGATACAGGGTCACCAGTAAGGAGAGAGGGGGCAGTTAGAAAACATTCTAGGAATGGTCCCTAAGTAAATGCATAGGATGACTTTGGTTTTAGTGGGATAGTTTTGGGTATGATGGCAAAGGCAGGGTGGGTGGTAAGAAACAGGCTATGGAAAGAGAAATCTGAGAAAGGAATAAAAATCAGCTTGATGAGGAGGGGCATAATTCCAGCTCATGGAATGAACTGGCTTCAGAAACAGTGGGTCTGATAGTAAGAATTTCAAATAAATCTCTTGAGCTGGGAGAAGTGATTGAGAAAGTGAGCCAGGCAATTGAAAGTGCAGCTTAATATTCATGTTAGTTTTTAAGTGGCTGTGGATGTTATTTATTTGCAAATGTCCAGTTTGTGTTGCTCAGCTGCACTAAAGGCAAGCAAGCATGCCTGTCACCTGTGTCCCTGCCTTTCCACAGGTTCAGTGGAAGCCTGTCGGGGGCATGAGGTATCCTGAGTGCATGGGCTCCCTGTGGGAGTCCTGCCATTATCTCAAAGGACATATTGGCATTGAATGATGGCCCACGGAGCGTATGGCAACTGTGGTGCCACAGAGCAGATTGAATTTGCCACCAGAGAGAAAAGCAATGAAGAGGAAATGAGGACAGCTGCTGAATCTGCTTACTAGATTCAGCACAGAAAAACACGCCAACAAATGCCTTTTATGCTGTTAATAATGTTCCACTCTATAAGCTTTTACAATTGTAATGCAGAGACATCAAATATCAGTTTATTTGCATAATGCACTCACTGAGGTACATCACATTTACTGAGCAGTTGAGGCTCATTGTGCTGCAGTCTGCAAGCTCGCTTCATGCCAGCACATAACTGATGACAGGAGGGTTTTCCTGCTGGATCCTCAGCCCAGTGTGTAGAATGTATCAAAGCACGAAGAACGCCCTGCACATCTGCATAGTCTTAGTTATACTCATAAATCCAGTCTGATGCCTGTCTGGTTGACTCAAAAATAGCTCAGAAAAATCCTGTTATCTGCAATGAATTGTGCCAGTTATTCCCCCAAAACGTGAGATGCTCCTCCCTGCCTCCTCCTTATTCTTTTTCAAATCTGGAAGTTGTCTTCTCAGTTGCAAAGGGAATTTTGTGGCTTGCACATTCTTGCCCTAAAGGTGAAAAATTATATACATTCAGTTTGCACACTTGCAAGTAAGCTCATCACTTCTGTTTGCATTACACGCATGTGTCCTCTGCAAGCTCTTTTTAGTAATCCATCACCCAAGTGGAAACCCTCCTCCTCTCCTCAGACCCTGTTTCAGTCCATTTGCTGCTCTTGTTAATGGCAGAGTGTTCCCAGCCCCATCAAGGAGCAGATGGTTGGAGTTTAGAACTACGTTATGAAAGCAAACTCTGTTTATGACAATGCGTAACTTTGATTCCTGATTTAGGGCATGTTCTAATTACATTTTCCATTTGCAGCCCTGTGTTTATTTCTACATTTAATTTTAAATTGGTTCTGCCATCAATATTAAAATGTCATCTTTTCAACTGCACAACTGGATTCAAGAATCCCACTTCTTGTGGTTGTCATGGACCAGAATTGTGTTTTCAATTTGTGACCATATATTATAATACAGTGAGACCAACATTACTCTACTAATGCTTTGTTTAACTGACATTATTATGACATGTAAGAAAATAGGAATATAGTACAATCTATCTGACCATAAGGAAATAATTACTAGAGTGAAATGCAGACCACACAAACCACTCCTGATCTCCCTCTTTCTTCCTTCTGCTGAGTTTGTCATGGCAATGAGTGTGCCTGCAGCCTAACTCCAGCTGTCATGGACCTTTCACACTATTTGTAGGAGTAGCTATTGATCTTAGAATGATAGAAGATGGATCACTGCTGAGTCTGTGGGACTGAGGCACCAAAACCCAATGTAAGGAGGTTTCAGGCAACCTGTGTTGTGATCCTTTAGTCATCAGTGAAAAGCAATATTTTGTTTGTATTTTTCAGGTAATAATTTGCATCTGTAAGAAAGTTTGGTTTCACTCATCCCATTCCCAGAGGAGAGTTGTGTCTCTTATGCCAGCTGATATACATGTTCATGTATATATATATACACACACACATATGTTATGTATATGTACATATACATATGTTTTATCTATATGCATATATGCATATGTTACTTTTTCCCCAGTAAATCAGAGCAATTTAAAAATGTGCTTTGTAATTGGAACGAGAGATTCAAGAAATGGCTAGAACATTTTCCTTTAAAATTTAATTTTTTACAACAGTTGCTTTTAGTCTTTTCCAACACACATTTCAATGTCATTTTTAAAGTCAAGATTTTCCATTTCAAATTTTATTAATGGCAAAATGTCAATTTTTGACCTTGTTCTTCATTCAGCTAAGTTATACTCAAATACCAATTCAAAAATACTATTTTCCATGCTGTCTATGACATTTTAGTGCAAGCTTGATACTTACAGAATAATCCACATGATCAAAAATAAGGAAGTAATCACTAATCACAATGAAGCCTTTCCTCGCTGCCAAACAGAAACATTTGGAAAAACGTTGAAAAATCTCTGACAAGCATCGTTGAGCATCAGTGGTGGGAATGGAGCTGCAGAGCCAGCAGCTGCAGTGCATGCCAAAGCCTCTTGGGAACACAGCTTTGGGCAGGAAGCCTGGAGCCAGGCTCCAAGGATGGGAGGCTTCCCCTCTCCTTTCCAGTCAGGGTGCTTGTGTTTCCTGAGAGCATGAGGCAGACCTTTCTGAGACCTTTCCCAAGACTGAATAATGACCTGTGAGCAGAGCTCAGATAGAAGGTGTGGGGAGAAGCTTGCACCCCAGCGAGCTCAGCTTGCTGCAAGAGGAGAGCTGGGAGCAGAACGGTTCTATGCATCCTAAGGGGCTGTGACCTTTCCAACAGGTATTTGTGCAGGGCTCCCTTATTGTGCCTCATCCCTTATTGTTGTTCCCCATGTCCCTGCCCTAAAACTCTGGTGGCACAGAGTCTTCCACATAAACCGCCACCAGGAGGGGGAAATGTGACTGCTCCTTTTGGAGCACTTCAACAAAATCCTGCAGGCGTCCTTTTTAAATATGTCATTTATGAGTGACTGGCAGATGTCAGGGTAAAGGTCTAGAATATGATGTTCTGACATGGCCCCAGGACTAGACAGTCTCAAGTACAAGGCTACAGTGCACAAATCATCAGCCAGCTCTGACCAGTCTCGTAACTTCCAGCACTTGGTGTCACAGGCTCATAGGAAAATCCAGGCTGGAAGGCACATCAGCAGGGCCAGCCTCCTGCTCCAAGCCAGGAGAGCTGTGAAGTCAGATGGGGTTACTTGGGACTCATGCTCAATCTTGTCTTACTTGTACTTTCCTTTAGACACTGCATGTTTTCAAGCTGCTTTATTTCACCCAGTATTACAGACCTGCCACGTTTACTATTGCCAGGGCTGCCCATTCCTCTGAACTACCTCAGTGCTCATGTTGCCAACACCTTTTATTCTTTTTTACAAAGTGCCAGAACTGCAAACTGCTATAGTCTGGCCTCTGCTTGGAGACATCTCTCAGAATCCCTCATCCACCTCCCGTGTCAACTGGACAACTGAAATTTATTATCTGGAGGACTTTTCTGTGCTCTCCTGATGATGTTGCCTCAAAGAAAATAGGTGGCAGAAGAAGTAATGTTTAGGGAGCAGGTGTTTGATGGCAGCCCATGCAACCATTTAATCTTGGGACACAGGTTTAGATGTGACTGTTAGTGGAAAGTATGAGGTTTTTGTGGTAGGCCAGGTGATGAGCCAGTCCACTTTCATAGAATCATTGAATGGTTTGAGTTGGAAGGGACTGGAAAGATCATCTGGTTCCAACTCCCCTGCCATGGGCAGGGACACCTTCCACTAGACCAGGTTGCTCAAAGCCTAACCATTACTCCTTGTCCTATCTTACTTTCCTACTTTACTTTCTTAGATTCTATTAATGCTTCTTGCTGTCCTGTGCACTTCTCCATCATGTGCCATGCACTGGGCTCCCCAGCAGCCCACACACTGCTCCACCACAGCCAGGCTTGGGCTGTGCCCATTCCTGCTCCCGGTGCATGCATGTCTGCAAAGGGGGAGATGGAAATAAATATATGCAATGAAGTAATTGTTTTCTTAATAGCATGCATCATACCTTTAGCAATATTTTTTTCTGCAAAGTTAAAATTAGGTTTCTTTTTTTTTTTTTCCTAACATTGGAGAGGATTGCACGTGAACATCGGATGCAGTCAATATACTGTCACAAAAATAGGTATCAAAATTGTAGTACAAAATATTCCTATAAGCTTGTTTAAAGGCAAAAAAACCCTTACTCTTGAACGTCAAATCTGCTTTTGATAGCAACAAAACAAAGGGAGTTCAGAAGACCCAGGTAAGATATAACCTTTAAGAAAATATAAAAACAAGTGGAAAACTGTCAGCAAGTGTCCTCAGAACACCTGCTTGCAGATTAGATGTGTTAAGGGGACCTCAAGTGGAAATCAGTGATTTGTAGGCTTCTCTCCAGTACAATCTACTCTGCTATGCAAATACAATAAACACAGCCACTTTAAAAGTTCTGATAGGAAAATATGCTTTGGAAAATTATGCATCAGATAAATGTAGTTTTGATACAGTGAAAGCATTTCTGATGAAACAATTTAATGTGAAAAAAAAGGAAAAAAGTTGAAACATAATATTTTTACTGCCCTGCTTTGCTTAAAATACAGTAACAATTTTTTGTGCCATTAGTGTTAATTTATCTGTATATATCAAGTAATATCTTTATATATTATTTGAAGTACATTTTGGTTAATATTATACAAGTGTAAGATGATGCTATTTTGATACAACACTCTGAAAGTGTAAGGTTTCAGTGCTGTGAAAACAAATGCTAAGTTCAAATGAAAGTATATTTTAATTTTTTTTCTGTGGAAATTTAGAACTTTCAGCTTGGCATCCAGATGTGGAAGAAAACCTGCCAAAGCCAACCAAAAAGAAAACTGGAATTTGATGTGCAAGTGGATAGCTGATTTATGATTAGTTCTAATAAGCTTCTGCAAGATGATAGGGTCTGAACAAGTCTGCATTTCTCAGCTATGCCACCAGTAGCATAGCTGCACAGATCGTCCTAGCAGCACTAATTGCCCTGATCCTTCCATTTCATCTGCCACTTGCTGTCACCCTCTGAGGAACCTCTTCTCCTATCTTTGCTCTTGGTGACAGTGGTTTCCTATAACATAAACTCAACATAGATGAACACTGTATGAAGCACAGCTGAAGAGCAAGCAGAAGTATTTGTTCCATTTTAAAAAAGGAATGGATTTTTTGTTTCCAATGAATTTTACTCCATTATTCATCACAAAGCCTGTGTGTGAAATTTTTCCATCAGAAATTCAGGTGGTTGAGCCAGTAGATTAGACTGCAAATTCCTTCATGCACAAAGCCTTTAGGACCAGAATATTGAAACAATCTCTTGAAGATAAAAGCTCAAGACACAAAGAGCGTGTCCTGCTGCCTAACTACAAGCATTTCTGAAGAGAAGAAAATTTCATGACCAGCTCATGAAACTACTTCGACAAAGAGTCTTTTCTTAGAGGATCATTGGTAGAATTTGACAAAGACCACTGGCTTTCCTACATGCATTTTCTTTGAGACAGAATGTCACACTCTATACAAGGAAAAAGAATTGGTGTGAGTCAAGATGAATAATTTAAAACTTTGATCCCAGGTACAAATGATCCAGTAAAACCATTGCAAGCTATGTTTGTAGTGTTAGGGCCATGACAGTGAATCCTTGATTTTTGCAATAATGTAGTAATTTAGGATATTTCTTGCAAAACAAGAGATGTTGCTGAAATGAAAGTAGTTGGCTATACCCACTATTGAACTTGCTGCTCTTCAAAATTTCCTGGCTAAAGTATCCATGTGCCATTAATCATTCCATGGCTGACTTTTTCTCTTAGTTTTGGTGAAAAGAGTTGTAGCTTTCCAGTAGTTAAGTCCTTAGCTGGTATGTTTGCTCATTTCTTCTCTGAAGTTTCCCTGTTTTTTAAAATTAATTAAAGAAAGATAATTATAAGTCATTATATGCTGGATCAGAGACAGAAAACATGATGCATGGACTTTATGTAGAGTACGTAAGGCAGTCAGCAGTACTGTTCTACTTCCATCATGTGAATTTTTTCCCTTTCGTTGTTGCCAGTACAAAATTCCTACTGAGCTTTGTTCGAGTAAAGCTGTTTCAATGTGTAACCAGATGAATGCTTAAAACCAGGTGTAAAGGTTTATAAACACAAACTGACCTTTGCCTTATTGTAGGAACCGACTCAGTAGGACAGAGCAGCTGGTTTGTGTGTGCATAAAGCTTTGAGGACACCAGGTTTAGGTACTGAATAAAGATGGTGAAGATCAGGGAGGAAGATGGACAAGGACTAGAGCTTGGAGCAGTTATAAAATGGTGACCTTTCAGGAACCAGGAAGCAGTTCTGAATCTCTAAAGAGATTTTAGGCATAAAATTCGGAAGAGAAACAGACACAAAGGCTGACCAACTTATTACTTCTGCTGGTTTTGGACAGGATAGGGTTAATATTTTCCATAGCAGCTAGCATGGGGCTGTTTTGGATTTGTGCTGGAAACAGTGTTGACAGCACAGGGATGTTTTAGTCACTGCTGAGCAGTGCTCACACAGAGTCAAGGCCTCTTCTGCTTCTCACACCACCCCACCCGCGAGTGGGCTGGGGGTACACAAGAAGTTGGGAGGGGACACAGCTGGGACAGCTGATCCCAACTGACCAAAGGGATATTTCATACCATATGGCACCATGCCCAGCATACAAAACTGGGGGAAGAAGGAATAGGGGGAACATTTGGAGGGATGGTGTTTGTCCTCCCAAGTAACCATTGTGATAGAGCCCTGCTTTCCTGGAGGTGGGAAGTAGGGAATGAATTCCTTGCTTTGCTTTGCTTGTGTGCATGGCTTTTGCTTTAACTATTAAACTGTCCTTATCTCAACCCACAAGTTTTCTCACTTTCACCCTCCCGATTCTCTCCCCCGTCCCTCAGGGGAGAGTGAGCGAGTGGCTGTATGGGGCTTCTTGACAGCTGGAATTAAACCATGACATTGCTGAATTTATTACTGAAATTAGTTGCTGCACGAGCTTCCTGTATCCTTCCCTAAACAGAGCATTGCACTGTGCATTTATGCCACATATTTTAAGGATTTCACTGATGCATCAGGGAATACAGTTGGCCTCAGGGAGGGCAGGGGCATGGTGGGGAGGCATCTTGGTATCAGTTATGCCAGGCTGATTGCATCTCTCTGACATTGGGGGTGGGCTTTCAGCAGCAGTCCCAGTAGCTCCTGAAAAACATTCACTTTTAATCTGGATGTGCCAAATCCAGAACTTGTGTGTCTCAGCCACCAGAGAAATAGTTTTCTCTAATGATTTTACTCTCACCTCAGTTGTGTGTTTGATCCTCAATAGACAGTTACTGTGTCACCTGCTGTGTTTGCTTGGTGGCAGAGACAAACAGATGAATTTGCACCCTCTCAAAGGGAATTTCTCCTGCTACAGACTGCGAGCAAAACAAATCACACCTCTCTGCCTGTACAGAGCAGTCACATCTTGAGTATAAAAGGAGACAGGGCTGAGGCAGCTGTACAGTGGAGTTGGGACTCTGGTGGTGTCAGCAGAGATTGGTGCCTGCCTGGTATTAAAAACCAAAAGTCTGTTGGTTTGATATTACTTTATGTGCTGTGGCAGCCATTTCCAGTGTCTCTCCACTGGCAGACAGGTATTTGTGGGTGCGTCCCACCCAGGTAAACTTTCTGCCACTGGGATGTGTAGCTCAGATTTTTTTCAAGCCTCCTCTCTTTCTCCCTAGCAGAAATGTCTCTAGTTTAATTGAGTTTTATGTACTTTCTGCACTGCAGAAATGTGTTAAAAGACATGTGAATTAAATGCATTGTATCTACTACAATAGCACATGGTTCTTTTGAACCTCTTTTAAAATTCCCTCAGATCTTTGTGATTTTTTGGTATTAAAGTCCCTTTAAGAGTTTGGCTGTTTTCTAGATTTTTTTTCTCCAACTTTTGTTTATTTCTCTTTGCTAAATTGAAAACAAGTAATAGGGTGAAAACAACGATAAATGTTTCAGTCAGTTAACAAAATTGCTGCTGTGTGCTGTCACCATCCTCAGAGTGTGTTTCTGAGGAAACAGCCCCTGGCCCTCCTGACTCTACAAACAGTGCCGACTACATCTCCCCTCACTGTGAATGCAGCATGGGCTCCCTGGTCGTGTGTAAACCTTCTGCAGAGACACAAAAAATTCAGTGGCTTAGACTACATCTAAGTCCCAGACCAACAGGTTTAGCGAAATCCAGGAATATCAGTGAGCTACCATCTTGGTCTAAGATTGGCAGTAAAAGTTAGTAGAGTCAAAGGATGCTCTCAGCTTCTGGAAGTTGCAGGTTTTTTGAAGGATGAGTGAGAAAAGTGAAACTTTGTACATACATATCTTGTCTAGCCTTAACTATATAAAAGAGGGGTTTAAGTTAGTCAGTAGGGCCACCTCTACTCAAGGGGAGAGGAGAGAGAGAGTTTAGCATCTCCAGATAGCAGCTAATCCCATCACAGAAAAATCAGTGTTGCAGATTTATGGGCTGAATCGATGGACTACAGAGGCAACTTATTTAACAAGCTGTGAGTCCCATCTAAATGGGTACCAGTTATTCCCACTGCATGTGTTAGACTGCATGGATTGCCAGATGATTGTCATTTCTGGAGGCAGATATTCGAGCAAACCATCGGAGTTTCAGAACATAATAGGGATTACTGACTTGTAGAAAGCTTTCTAATTATGAAATTCTTCCATTGAAGAACTTTTAATGTACTAGAGTCTCCAAATGCCTTGTCAAAATCTTATGATAAGTAAATCTGAGAAACAAAGGACATGAAGTGTACAGCTGAGGAAAACTGTATTCTTTGCTAAAAAGGCCAGTCTTAAAATTAATAGGTCCAAGCAGTTATCCACTGAATTTTGATAGGTTTTCCTGTCTCTTCCTGAGCATACCATATAATAATATGCTTTTTAATACTGGACTGAATTATTGCAGCATATAATTTAAGTGCCTGCTTCCAATTACAGCAGCCATTGCACAGGAAGGAATAATTTTACCAGTGGTACACTCCGTAATGAGTGAGACCTGAAGAGGAGGGGGGAAATGAGTTTCTTCTCAGAATTTTTTTACAGAATATACTCTCTTGAAGATCTTTCTTCTGCAAGTTGCCCCTAAGGAAGACTAAACACCAAGTGCTGGGACTAGCAGCATACATAAAACTCACTAAGAATGCAATGTCCATAAAATAACTTACTTCAGCTATTCCAGAAATTAGAGATGTCTACACATGAACTAAATGAGGAAGGGAACGGTTGTTTACTCATCCTAAGAGTCAGATAGCTCTGATATATGAGTGATATAGATAGAAAGTGATGAGCACAGACATTAATCAAAACTACTTAAAGTTGCGGGAAACCTCATGGAAGCAGGAATTACTGCTATTGCCACCTGCCACTTTCATTTGTTCGAGTTGGGCTGTCAAAACAAGATTTAAGTACCTATGGAAAATCAAAACCTGACTGAGGTAAATAAAATAGCTACTTCTGTTTATTATTGAAATTGCTAGCTGGGAAACTGGCCATAATCATTTGGAACTGCTACAAATTGGTTTCAAATTACGAGAGTGAGGTGGGAGGTAATTGAACCACTGGTTCAGCTGGAGGAAAAAAGTGTGAATAGCGTATCTGGCTCAGTCTGTGCTACAGAGTCACCCATGCACCCACTGGCCATCACAATGGGAGCCAGCTTAGGTCTCGCTTCAGCGGAAAACCCTGTGAACAGGTATTTTCTCATCCTCAATTACAGATGCCTCAGCTGCCTTCTCATTTGGTGTCCATGTTCTGATAATCGGTCTACAGTGTGTTTTCCCACCAGGATAAGTCTTGATCATGCTAAGTCTGACCTTCAAAATTTTTACAGTAATGTCTCCAAATAGATATTTCCACCTTCACTGTGGATTTGCACCATTGATTCTGCATGAAAGGAGAATCAGTCCTAGTAAAATCACTTTCTCTGCTGCACAATATGCCTTTTGGGTACCTGTCTGTATGCAGATTTGTATTTGAAGTGAGCAACTCACTACCATGATGTAGACTTTCAGGGACTTTGTGGAGAATGGATGCCTGGTGGTGTCTGAATCTTGACAACAGCAAGGACCAGGTCCACTCATCACAAGTCCTGCTGGTGGACAACCTTCTTGGTGCCACAGCTCCCTGTTCAGCCTGCCTCTCCCTCCATCCCTACTTGTCCCTGTGTCCAAGTCACCACCTTCTCCCCTCATAGGGACCTCTCCACACTTGCTATTGCAGGTACACCAGGGCAGGGGGCTCATTCAGCCATTTGGGGAGCAGCCAGATCCCACCCTCCAGGGAAGTGAGCTGGCCCAGCCAAAAGCATGTCTGGGGCTGCCTGGTGGACCCATGCTGCTTTAGATACATCGAGGCTCTATGTCAAATAAAACTAAGTAATTCTTGACCTGAAAATCCAGGGCATGCTGTGAGAAGGTGTACAGCTTGCTTCCAGCAGTGGTCATGGGAGCTTGTATGGGACATCGGTGGCAGAGGTAGCCTTTGGAGACAGGCACTCCCCTCCTCTGGCTGGATATGAATATAGGACTTTCTGCCCCAGTGCTTTTACAAGGTGTGAGTGGACTGGATCTATGTGAAGGTAGGTCTGTGCACTATATAGTAAGTAATACAGGTTTTTTTTATGTTGTGTTATTGGATGAATAGAATGATTTGGAGCAAATTTCCTGGGCAAACTCTTATAATTTAAAACAGGTGCTTTCTGTGGACATTTTGAACTGATGTTCAAGTCAAGCGACTCAAAATGATTTTTGCTATTAAATTTTAATATAAGGAAGCCTACAGAAAGGGAGCAGAAAATGACTGTGAAGTCAGCCAGAGCACATTTGTTTAATAAAAACATTTCCTGAAAAGATTCAGTGGTATTCATGCATTAAATATTTCTGAAGCTTGAAAGGAGCTGTAATGGAAGGAGTGGCATCAAAGACATTAACAGTCCCCACCAAGTGAGTCTGGAAAATATAATTGAGGTTTCTCAAATTCCTCACTTGGAAAAAAAGTCATTCATATTTGCTTCCTTTTCTGAAAGACTGTTATATCTTCTCACGATGTGATGAAGTTAATCATCTGATTGATAATTATTTTTATTCTGTTTGGTTATTGTTTGCCAGTCCCACTGTTTCTGTGAACAACACGGATATCTGCAGTGACGAAAGTGGTATAAAGACTAAATTATCCTTGACTGATGTTGATCTCTGCTTTATTAGCTCAAGCTGTTCCTCATGAGTGTGTGTTTAGGAATGACTGTAATTTTAATTATACTCCCACCTGTCATAAATTTGTGTAATTTCATAACAGAATTACAAATTCTGCTTTCTCAACTATCTAGTGGTTTACCATAACTCATTTTGGATACTGGTTAGCTGACTAGCAAAATCTAAGATAACAATTAACATTTTTCTCACTTCTGTATTTAATTTTTATTCTGCATTTGCCTATAATTTACAGCTTATTCCATTTACTATTAAGCTTTCATAGCTCATTTCTTATTGTTGTCACCTGAGGAGTAATGGGTTCATCAACCGATGCCCATCCACATTTCAGTGGCAATAGCTTCAGTAACTGTTTGTAGGAAGTAAGCTTATTTTTACTTATATTTAAAGTGATAAAATAATGAGGAAAAGAATACAGTGAAAATAAATTAAAGCAAGATAAGTTAAAACAGAAAAATAAGAAGTGAACTACTATAGCAAGCATAAAATAAGGCGATGCACCTAATCATTACTACATAGAGCTAGTGATAGTGACTAAGAAAGATACATCACCAGTTGCCCTAATAATACGTTACCATCATCCAGATCCACAGTCACTGGTGAGCCTGGTTGCAGTGAGGATTTGCAGAACCTTTCCTGGCAACTGGGAAATTTCTATACAGTGCATCCACTGTATAGATGAGGCTTCCAAATTTCCCTGCAAACGTTCCCTGCTTTTATACAGTTGAATAAATGATTTTATATCTTAAACTGCAAAAAACATCTGGTGTAGTTTTTTCCTTGTTAACTTTCATCTCGAGTTTGGTCGGAACAGGAGAAGAAAGATAACACGAGCAAAAGTATCTGGTAATCTTGATTATGGATCTCTCAATAAGCCTGTCATGACTTTGCCACATTCTTTTACTTAGAGGTCTGTCTGTGGTTGCGATAGGCTTATCTGTTTTTGACGAATGAGTCTACTGTTACACAATTAGTATCCTTCTGCTGACTTAAACAGCAAGCGTTACAGCAATGCTCTATAAGCGTTACAACAAAAGCTTTTATAAATTGGCATATATTCATAAGACAATACATTGCATATGTTATAAATATTATACATATTAGATATATTGTTAGGTTGTGAGGTTCATCTAGAGGGCAACTTTGGTTCAGGGCCTCACTGTTCAGGCCTTAGTATTTCAAGGATTTGCAGCCCTACCCACTATGTACAGATCATAGACACATAGAATCATAGAACAGCCCAGGTTAGAAAGGACCATGTAAGAGGCCTTCCAGTACCTGAAGGGGGCTTACAGGAAATATGGGGAAGGACCTTTTACAATGGCATGTAGCAACAGGACAAGGGGTAATGGATTTAAACTGGAAGAGGGCAGATTTAGACTAGATATTAGGAAGAAATTCTTTATGGTGAGGGTGGTGAGACAGTGGAACAGGTTGCCCAGGGAAGCTGTGGATGCCCCATCCCTGGCGGTGTTCAAGGCCAGGCTGGATGAGGCTCTGAGCAACCTGGTCTAGTGGGAGGTGTCCCTGCCCATGGCAGAGGGGTTGGAACTTGATGATCTCTAAGGTCCCTTCCAACCCAAACCATTCTATGATTCCATGATTCTATGAATGCATATAAGCCATGCGTATACATGCGGGATGGGGGGGGGAGAATCAGAGGGGTAAAGGTAAGGAGGCTCATGGGCTGAAATAAGAACAATTTAATAACTGAAATAAAACAAAGTTAAAAATGATAATGACAATAATGATACATACTCCCTCACGGCTTCTTGTGCACCTGCACCCTAGCAAAACATGGGAAGCTGGAAAGTTCTACGTTTCTTAGCAATAACTAAAAACATCAGTTTGTTATCAACATTCTTCTCATACCAAATCCCATACTGAATCCAAAACACAGTGCTATTCTAGCTACTAAGAAGAAAATTAGCTCTAGCCCAGACAAAACCAGGACAGTGCTCTCTGTTCTGTGTATTTGCCTGTATGTGCATGTGTGCATGATCCACTAAACTGCAAGTCGGAGTAGTTGGAGAGCTGTAAGAGGTCCAAATGGAGTCACTAGGGAGGGACTACAGGTCTGTAGGGCCCCTTGGTGTCAAAAACAGGAGGATCAGGCAGTGGAAGACTGAGGCGGGACGGACCCAGGTTTAAAGGACAGCTAATGGGGAGACACATGGGGAAGGGTGTGCCTGTGTGTGTGCGTACTCACACGTGTGTTGTCATGTGGAATACCTGCAGAGTAACTATGGCCAGACCTGGGGACATAGAGCCACAGCAGTCAGTCAGCCCCTGGGTCCTCAGGTTTGCTGGAGCCTGCAAAATCTAACAAAATTCAAAAGCCAGAATTTATGTATATTTCTGAATGTTTAATATGCACTACAGTTTTTCATCAATTTGCTATTAAGCAACAAAGATAAATGCAGAAAGGCAGTGTTGGAGGACAACATATTTTATTTCATGTTAGTCTACAGCAGTTTGTATGCTAAAACTATACCTAAGTATACCATGCTGAGATAAGTTTTCAAATAGTAAATAGATACTCGAACTTTTGAACATAACACCTTGATGTTTATTTATAACTTCAGTTTCGAGACTGAAAAAGAAGTAAAATACAGATTTAATTATCACTTCATGTAGATTTCAGCATTCCAAGAAAGCCAGGAGTTGACTAAACGGCTGCAAAATTACATATTCTTCTTGTAACTCATTGTTAGAATTGGATTCTTTACATTCCCCAGGACCACCAGAAACATTTTCCTTTAATGTTCAAAGTCATCTTAAAAGTCTTTGTAAAACTGAAGCATATTTAACTGCCTGATATGCCAGCTAGAGAGAAGAATTCATATTTTGTTCTGGATTTTCTGAAATAAACTGAGTGAATTCACAGATGCAGCACATAGACTACACACAAACCAGAAGAACCAGCCAATAGTTAATCAGAAAAATTTATTTCAAGGTCAGTTTCAGACAGAGAGGACAGGTGGCGTGGAGCTCCCCTTGTCCACGGCTGTAGGGAGCTTCCAGCTGCCTGTGGGACCACGGCATGGTGCAGACTGGGGCCGTGTGTGCTTCCTTGTCCTTAGGTCAATGGCTTTGTCAAAAGCTGCAGCAATCCCTGTCTGACTGACTGTGGAGGGAGGGGGCGGGAATGCGCCA
>NW_010120174.1:41877-54629 GCF_000699245.1 Pterocles gutturalis | reverse complement strand
GCACTCCCAGAACAGAGATAATAGCCTGAGCGTCCCAGACCGAGAACTGACCAAGGGAGGGAGGCGACCTGGTGAGAGGGACCACCCCGAGAGAGCTGACCTGGAAAGAGAGCTGACCCGGAGCAAGAAGGAGTCCGGAACAAAAAGGGCCGAGCTTCCGGAGGGTCCTCACCTATATACTGGGCATGGTGTGCATGTTATGGAATAGACCATTGGCCACTTTGGGTCTCAATCCCGAACCTAAGATCGAATTGCAGGCTAGCAATTGGGGCTGTGCTCCCTCCCAGCTTCTCCTGCACCTGCAGATATTGGCACAGCAGAGAAGCTGAAACAACCTTGAATGTCCTGGCAGCAACTATAAACATCAGTATGTTATCAGCTTTCTTCTCAGCACAAATCCAAAAAACCACCTCTTGCCAGCTATTATGAAGAGAGTGAACTCTGTCGCAGCTGAACCCAAGACAGCCACATTTTGATAAATCGGCATTTAGCAGTAAAATGTACTGTATATGCACTGTGTATATGGAAGCCACCTGTTTTGTGCAGGCTGCCGTTTATACTTGCAGATGAGTTATTGTTTGTCATGAAGAATGAATATACAAGTTTCAAAGGGTGTTTTGCACACACTCCAAGTAGGTCTCCAGAGAGATTCACTTGAGAAATAAACTGTTTTAAATGAAACTATCTTTCAGAAATGTGAAATAGCTGATTGTCATGCCTTGTCCTATTAGTACCCAGGAACTTTTGCCTCTGACGGTTATTCTTAGCATTTTTTTTTAAAGCTTATGTAGGAACCAGGATAGCCACTGGTGTCTTGGCAAATGAAAAGTCTGTTAGGGTATATTAGCACCTGTGTGCATGTGTGGATTGCATGTATAAAAGCACTGTTGAACTTTGCTGGTTGCTGACTCTATGGTCGTAGTTAAGCTTCACTTACAATGAGCCTAAGCTCCTTGCTTACACTTTGTACACGTACCTGTTGATGGAAAGATGTGCTGAACACTGCTAAAGCAGTGGGTCTGTCTGTATCACAGTGCACTTGTAAATAACTGCTCAGCAGTGAGGACATACTGATACAGGGTTGCAAACTATCCAGACGGCACCTGGGTGCCAGCCTCATTTCCATGTGGCAGTGCAAAGCTGGGCATGCTCTCCTGTTGAGAAGCAATAGCCTTTGATACTTCCAAGCTGTTAATCAGAGTGGCCATTGCAATGAAGCGGTTTCTCAAATAGAAATTTCCCCTCACCCTTTTGAATCTAACATAATTTCAAGGTGCACAGCGTTACCATCAAAATGGAACTTTTGGGGAATAACTCATTTAAGTCTAGACTAGAGTTGAGTTGGCTCTGAAAATAAATAAATAAAATAAATAAATGCATCCTCAGATTATTTCCAGATGATGTGCAAATGCAGACAGCTTTCACATGTCTTCTTTCTCATATTTCTGTTACAATTTATAAAATTGTTCCTCACTTGTTTCTTTGGTGGTGGTTGCCACTGAAAATGACCAAAACCAACTTGGTGCAATTTTTTTCTGCTTCTAACCATGCTGGTCTCTCTCTTCTTGTGACAGTTCCTTTTAGATTTAGCTGAATGCATTGCAAAAGCATATTTATTTCTAAAACAAAGTACATAGAGATATTATCTAATTCAGTGTTTCAGTATAATGTAAAGCTATGCCAGTCTCAATAACTGCCTTATCTGGGAGAAAGTAAAGTTGTGGTTTATTATATTGCTTCTTACTTAAGGTGTTCTATGGGTTTTAGTTATATAAAAGTGGATTAGACTTTCTCATCATGACTAAGTACTCTGGTCACATGAGCGGACTATTCCTTTTGGCTGTAATAGCTTTTAAGGAGAAACTCTTCACATTTCTACACTCACCTGCATCTTTTGACCATCTTTCTTTTTCCCATCCTTATTTTATTTGATTTTTGTTTTCTGTGGTATGTCAAGCTCTCATTGAACTACTTGGGATGTCAAAGAAGTTCTGCCTCATGATTCCTATTTAGAGTATGTTGGTCTAATCTGACAAATTAGCATTTTATCCCAAATCTCTGACCATTGCCTGGGTTAAAGTATTACATCGTGTTGGACGTAGTTGTGTAAATGACTGATTGGAAATCAATGCTTCTTCAGCATTCATCAAAATCGCCAAATAGCAGAGAGAAACCTACAGATGGTGCTTTAAATTAGTATTGATATGATATTGAAAAAAAAAATCTGGAGAACTGATTATTTTTGAGGCTCCTCATTATCACCTAAAATCTGCAAAATTACAAAAAAGAGATTTTGCTTTTTTTCTCTCTTCTTCATAACAACATTTACACAGATATCTGAAGGAATGACTTAGCAAATACCCATCCTAGTAGAATCATAGAATCATAGAATCATAGTAGGATGCTTTGATTTTAATGTTTAAAACCAGGTTGGATTAGTCCTTCTTACAGCATGAGTTTAACATGTATATGTTACTTCAGTTATTCTGAGAGACTGAGTCAAGTATTTTGGTGATGGCATTTCTTAAGCTTCTTAAGAATGAGTGAGATGATGTTTACTACCTAGGATCTCTCATGTTTAACTCTGAGCCTGCAGTGCGCTGTAATCAAAGATACAGTTTCTTTTTCTTATATGGTAAACTATACGACTGTCTTATTTTTCTCCTTCTTGAGAAAATTCACAAACACTTTATCTTTTTAAGTAGCTTTTCATATCCTATTGAAATTTTGATTCCTTCTGAAATGACTACAGTGGGGAAAAATTCTTAGCATATCTCATCTTGCTTTGTTTAAAAGAGCTTAATGTATGGAAAAGGAAGAAAGAAGTCCTAAGGTTTTGTGAAGACTCAGTAACTTTTAAATCCCTTTTAAAAATAAAGTCATAATATGGTAGTCATAAATAAGGAAAATACCTCTTCTTTATGAGACTATGTTTCACCATTGTTAAGTTTTTATCCTCTGCCAAGGTCTTAATATCCTAAAAGACGGATGAGATACAGTCTTCCCTTTTCATCCCTCTTATGTTTTTCTTTCTGCTATCTTTTCTTCCAGCTTTGGAAGGTCTTCCCTTCAAGTCGCTCCCCTGTGGTCTAAACTTCATCTCCTGACTTCTCCCTCTTTATAGCCCAGACTAAACTGCCTCCCTCATCTTAGCTTGCCTTCTTTTTTTTCGTATCTTTAGGCATTTTTCCATGCATGTACGACACGAGATTTCTGTATATTAAGTAAAACAAAGCAAAACAAAACCCTCCCCCCCCCTTGAAAGACTTCTCCATTATCCCAGTGGTCAAGTGCCATCCTGTTTTTCATCTTCCTTTGCATGTAACTTATTTTAGTAGATCTATGGTGAATAGCATAATGTGGACTTTTTTCCCTGTTATCTGCAAGATCTCTTCTAATACAGACCCCATCCGTGCCATAGCTTCTTCTAATGAAGTTCTCTTAATAGTGCCAGAAGTCTTTCACTTGCTTACTCTTCTGCCCTGCTTTTTGGTGCTGACATTACTCTTTTGGAATTCATTCTAATACGTTTGTATGTGGTATTTTTTCTTTTTCTTCCCTTTTTTTATGTCATTGAATATTCATTGAATATTTAAATTTTATTTATATTTAATAATTATACCCATTTTTCCTCCAAAAGAAAATGGTATAGATGCAGTCACAAGTCTGAGAAAATGGTATAAGTAGCATTGGATGGAAAATTTTACTGGTGAGAAGCCTCTTCAGGGAGTGCATTTTCAATACAGACCGGTCTCCTCTGCCACCTCTCTGACAGCAGGGTCAAGCGAAGTGGTAGAAGCCGTAGCTCTGGTGACGGCACTGCCCGATGAATAGTTTGCAGTACTTGCTCCAGAGAAGAGATTACTCAGCTCCACGAGGAGTCCCAATACTGTTTAGCCAGTCTGAAGAGTTGTATGATAGACTTCGGAGGGATCTATCAATAAAGAAGAAGTAGGGATAAGAGAAAGGGACTGTACTGTTCTTTAAAATAAAAAAAAAAAAATCCTTACTTGTGCACTGTCATGAGGGCAACTGGTAAAACAGCAGCGATGCTTACTATCTAGTAGTCAGAGATTGCCATAGGAACCATAAGTGTATAATCTCTTCTCTTAATTTTAATTGGCATTCATAGTGTTGAATTAACAGTGAGAATCAGAAACCACAAATGTATTACTTCAGTGTAACTGTAAATATTCTGACTTTGAAAAATGTGTCTTCCCCCCTCACCCTGCATCCCCCACCCCCTAAGTCTTTTTGTATTTTTGTTGCTATTGACCTTAGGACCGTAAGAGCATATACACTAAATAAAGGAGGGAACCACTGCAATCATTCTGCCTACTGCTGCCATCTCCTGGATGGAACCGACCCCACAGATGGACACGTTGCTTCTCCTTCTGCAGTGAGGGAAAGCTCAGACAGTACAGACCCATGTGCTTGAGGAACTAAAGGCTGTACAGTATTTCAACACCATATGTACGTAGGCAGTTGATGATCATAGTGTAAGTACAGCCACAGATAGTTAAATTGCATTGCTTTACATACATCAAGATTCTTTCATTAAATATAGATTCTTTTATTAAGTATCTAAATGGAAAAAAAAGCTAGATCCTTCCAATTTGTTTGCATTGTTGTAGTCCTTTCCTTTAATATAAGCCCTGATCTAACAAAATGCTGTCTGCACCCTTTTTCATTTTCATGGTTCACATTTCCACGGTTCACATTTCCACCAACAAACTTTTCCAATTCATTCTGCAGAGGAGGTCATCTTTATAAAGTATATGTTTCTAGAATAAATATATATATAACCTTCTGTGTATTTATAACTGGTATGTAGGAGTGGTTTTTTGAACAAAATCCTGTTGAGGCAGATGTCTGGAACTTTCTTTAGTTTTATGTCAAAGACACATGGCTCATATCTCGTCTAAATTTGCTCTATCCAATTTACATCAAGGAAGGATCTGGTCAGAAGGGGTTGGTTGCTAGAACTCACAGTGGCATTACTCTGGGAAATTTATGGTGGATATTAGGCATGGGATGGTTATGGTCATTTAAGGCAGACAGATAGATGTTACAGAAAAAAATACAATTTAATTTCCGAACTGTCAGTGTTGCTTTAAAAATAAGATATATCTTATTTAAGGGTTGTATCAGGCAATGCTTACTATTAAGCTCCAATAATGCTTGTGACAGTAAAAATTGTAAGAGCAAATTACAAGTCAGTTGCAACAGTTTAAAATCATAGACTAGCTTGTACAACATTGCTGCCCTTTGTCATTTACCTTCTTTTGCACAAAATGGTAAATTTTTCTCTAGTGTGTCCCAAAAATGCAAAATTATTTTGAACTTGCTGTTAGGTGCCCTAGCATTTGGAGACTCTATTTGAAGCACTTTGTGGATGGCTGTTTGGGTAAATTCCAGTGTCCAGGTAAATTCCAGTGCAGGGTGCTGTTTACGGTTGGTATTTATTAAACCAAAACTTCTAAGAAGTGCTATTTTCCTGAGATTTAAAAGGGTTTGTTTCTTTGGTTTTTTTTGTTTGTTTGTTTGTTTGTTTGGGTTTTTTTTGTTTTTTTAAATACTGTGAAGATGTCATTGTTTCAAAGAAGGTGGAGTGTGTTCTGGGCTGTGCTTGCAAGCAGGTAGCTAAAACATCCATTCTGCCTTCGTAAGACTGCTTTCCATAGACAGGTCGTGGTGATTTCATAGTTTTATCGGCTAGCTTGTTGTAAGTATAATATTTGGTTCTCATTCAGCATAAGTATCAATAAAGATAATTTGGTTTTGATAGTGATTGTTAGACAGTTTTTCTGTTACCTTTCAGCAGTGTTCTAAGTCAAGAGTGTTATGAATGGAATATCATGCCGAAAAAGGAGGACAGTAATTATGGGTACTCTATGTGAAATGCTGATCTTTTTTTCCCCCCCTAGCTGTGAATATGTAAATAACATTGAAATATCAAAAAAACACCATGTTTATTGAGCGCCTCAGGTTTCAAGTGTTTTATTTTGGTGACAAGATGGTTTTTATGCTTTCCAGATAATTCTATAGAATAGAGGATTGCCAGATATTAAGGAACCCTGTTTTTCAGGCCTGTGAAATTGTGGTTCTAATTGCCAGATAATGAACTGGATATTTATATACTTGGGGTTTTTTGGTTTTGTTTTTTTTTGGGGGGTGTTGTGGTGTTTCTTGTTTTTTGTTTTGTTGTTTTGGGGTTTTTTTTGTGAATAAAGGAAGTGTTGATCCTGATTTATAAAAAGTAGTGATACAGATGGTAAAATTAAGGCACATTAATAACATTTAGTGGTGCAAACTGAGAACTGAAGCAAAAACTGTTACCTAATGCCTTGCACTGAATTTGTCACAGTGAAGTGACAGGTCTAATAGTGTAGCTAGAACTGCAGATTATTGCCCTTTTGTTATCATGAAGCAAGGGAGTATTGAGGCAGGTCTTCCTCATGCTTACCAGGATGTCTTAATAGCTTGATCTGATTAATTGTTGCTTGGCTTGACAGGCTCATTGAGTCTTTCTGCTGTGTTTTTGCCTTCTCATTTCCTATGATGCTGCTGCAAAATGTACCAGGAGAAGGCTGCAGCCATGTGAGACTGATGTTACTCAGCTGCTGTCCTGCAGTGACCTGCGGTTGAGGAGCATTGGGGCTGATCAATGAAGATAACACTCATTAAATTTTGTCAGCCTTTTGAAAGCAGTTTGAATGGAGCCAGGTCAGAGTAGGGGACAGACTGCCTGACCTCTCATCTCTTACAAGGCAGACTGTGGGGGGACAGGTGCTTCATCCTGCCACCAGAACTGCCAGGGGGACAGCAAGCTCACTCCCTTCCCAGTCTGGCTGGTTAAGTGGGAATGGCAGCAGCGAAGAAGAATGAGAAAGCCACAGCCCTCTTCAGAAAATACAGCACAAGGAGATCTCTGAACTGGGTAGTGCAGTTAAAGATCTGCACGCAGTCTGTGCGAAGCCCTTGGAAAGGGGCACACAGTGCAGAACTCTCTGTAACCATCCCGAAACTACCCTCTGAATAGAAATTTCTTGCAGTTGGGTGGCTGTGCAACTGTTTCTGCTTTATGGGTCCCTCTGCTGTCCTTATTACTCGGTTGAGTATTTTCAAATAAAGTTCCAGTTTGTCCTTCTGTGGATTATCACCATTAGGGCTGCAGGTGCGGTGAGAACAAACCCAGCTTGCAGCTCCCCAGTCTCTTCTCCAGGTTTGGGTCCCTGGTGGTGCTGCAAAGCCTTTTGGAACTGAGGAGGAAACAGCAGGTCTGACGTGGTCAGAACGGACAAGTGATGGAGGTAACTAACTGAAAGACATGAGGCTTTATTTAAGTACTGCTGTGTGCTAGGTCAGGAAGATACAGTTTTCTCAAGGCAGTCCACATGAGTTTTTCTACTGTTTAGAAAAAAATGTGAAATACATTAGAATTACTGTTTATTATAGTTTAAGCTTATTATGTTTGTCAAATACATATCTATGTGAGTGCACAGACAAAGTGTATGGCAGAGAGGGATGGGAATATTATTTTTGGGCTAATTAAATTCTGAAGATGAAAAAATGCAGCACACAATCTGTAGTGTTTCTGGTAGGTTTTGTGTGGGGTTTTGGTTGTTTTTTTGGTTTTTGTTTTTTTTCTTCCTTGTGTTCTCTTTTTATATTGATGATTATGTCTTGGCTTTGCATCTCAGTTCAGGAGTTCTAACGCTTCGTAATATTTTTCATTGCAAGTTTATATCCAAACTGGGTGTCATAAATTCCATAAGCTTCAGTTTATGGAGTTTTGTTTACTCTTCCTCACCATCAACCTGGATTGCATTCCTCTTTTCTACAGCTGAACAAGCAGAAGGCCATATCCATCAAAACCAAGTGAGCCCATAAAAACTATATCCATAAACAGTTCTGAATTAAAATTGATTCGTACTTACAGGACAAGAAGTCATCTGAGATTTTCTGCTCACCTTCTAGGTTAGTTTATTAGTTACTTAAATTTATCTTATACAAGAATGGACTTAGCAAACTAAGTTCTAAACAAGAAACTCCTGCCAGAAATAGTGGTGTTGGGTTTTGGTTTTTCTGTGTGTGTGTGCTTTGTTTAATTTTGTTTTTCTTTTTTCCTTTTAAATCTTTCAGTAAACCTGGGCTGAGGGAATTCTGTCAGATTCTTCTTCAAATAAGAGTATTGGGAAAAATCTGGTATTCAGTCCCACTGCTTTTGCCTGAGAGAACCTTTTGCACGTCTGTTGCTCTTTTCATTTTTATCAGTAACACCACCATCTGAGTTGATTCATATAGACTGTTGCAAATACATTTCAGTTGCCAAATTCTGATTAAAACCCACTCATGCCTGAAGCTAGCTTGAATTTTCAGGTTATCAGATATCCTTGTGCTTTTCATTGTGCCAAACCAGATTTTTGTATCAAGTCTTTGCTTTCAATCTCATTCAGAGGAAGCTATGTAGAGGGAAAGAAGAAAAGTAGCAAGAAAAAAGCCTGTGACATTAAATTGATTCTGACTGAGCAAAGCTGGTTTCATTGTTGTAATGGAAGGTCATATTCTACCTGTACTGTTTATTAATCTAATAGAAAAAAAAAAAAAGCATTGTGTTTAAATCCAAAAGTTGCATTTGCGTTCCAAGAATGCTGCAGTCCAGTAGGATCTCAGAAAAGTCGTTTTACCTTTTCATACCAAATCTCCCAGTATTCTGTATCACACTCAGGTTTCTGCTCCCCTCTTTTGTTCTGCTTGCAGAGAGGATCTGGTCCCTTCCTATGAGCCATACGCTGGTGCTGCTCTAAACCAAGGTATTGTGCAAGGGAGCTTTGGTAGTCCTGGAACACAGTGTGGATTAATAGAGTTCAAAGTGAAATTAAATCCCATGCACAAAAGAAACCTCAATGTATTTTATTCCAATCTTGTTTCACAGCTGTATTTTCATAAGGCAGCTGAATAGCATGGGAATTCAAATGCATCGGTTTTGAAATTAATTATAGTAATGTTACACTCACCTTGGTGGTACTTTGTGCAGTTTATGCACTTTCATGTATGTAATTATATAGCATATTCAATCTCTTAATTTTTACAGCATCATTATATAGAAATAATAAATAATATTTCTTTCTTAACAGAGATTTTTGTCAGTTTTAAAATAAGCTAGAATTAAACTTTTAAAGCAGCCTTTTAGTTTTATTTCTAATTATTAAATAATTTTATTCTGCTATTTAATATAACAATAAATATTTTCTGTTATTTATATTGTATTGCCATAAATATTCTGGCTATGTGAGAAACACACTTTCATCAAAACATATGATGTGTTTATTGCTCATCAGTAGAATTGATTATTACAATTAATGGATTTTTCTTCTGTTCCTTCCTGTCTAGATTGTCAGAATCTCTTTGTATCTGAGGTTGTTTAAAATCTCTTAGGTGTCATAAAAAGATTCTGAAATTAGCTAGGGCACTACAGCATGTCACTACAGTACACTACAGTACAAATAACAGAAGCATAACAGAATAGTTATTTTGTGTGTGTACAACCAATATTTGTGTGTTTTCTTGAAAATGCAAAGAACCCAACCCTTTATCAGCCTCGTCCCCCACCCCCCCAACCCAGCAAGCTATTTTTCTGGATGTGTCATTCACAAGATACTGACTTACAGGTTCTCTTGTGAAATCAGAGTTCAGAGAAAATAGATTATTTCAATATGATGTGTTTGTTCTATAGTCCCCCCATTAAGTATTTCTTAACTTCTTTACAATATGCTCTAATGAGAGAAGCTATTTAAGAAAGTATTGCCATTTTTAAGGTCTGGTAAATAACAGTTCTAGTAACAGTTCTATCTGGATAATATTCCATATATTAAATGTATTATTATGCAGACTTGTCTACATATTTGTTATTTGCAAGTTTCTGGTAAAGAACAAATAACTGTTTTTATAATGTTCTGCATATAGACTGAACCTGTAATTGGGATCTGGACCTGAATTTAAATGAAATGTTAAGTAGACTATAGAATCTGTGATCTGATTATATTATGAAATAAGATCAAAAGCTTATATGCTTCCTGAATTGGACTTCTGGTTTGGACTCCTTTTTTGATATTATACCATGAATGTCTTATGAGGGTTTCTTATTGTAGCTCTCGCTGTACAGTCCATATATATGGTATACTATATTTTTTAAAGTTTCCTTTTTTCACATTTCTTAAAGTCCCTTCCACTTCCTAAGAAAAAAATGCATCTTTACGGGTATAACTGCTTTGAACTTCTATGTAAAACAGTAGAGAGACACCCTGCCAGTGGTGCTTATGCTCAGTTAGCTGAGTGTAGTCTGTTGCCATAAAGATGAACTGCATAGGTTTCCCAGCAATGAAGGTCAGAGGACACATGCACAGCTATTTATTTGCTTTTAAAACAGAAGGAATATGATTTATGCAGGATATTAGCTAATGTCATAGTGTTGAGCTTTGCAGGTGCAGCCATGGGAGCCTGACCCCCACTAATCCCCCTAAGAGCAGCGGGCATGCATGCAATAGCTTTGTTGTTGCCCTGCGGCCTCTTGGCTGACTTTGTACCACAGTTTGAGAGGTGGGGCTGTGTTTCCATGAATGGGCTTCCAAACTTTTGATTAGATTTGAATTAACCAAGTTACAGGCATTTGGGCAATACATTCAGATGGAATTACCAATCAATATCCAGAGTTGTTTTTATTCTTATTGCATGTGTTAGCTGGCTTGGGTTTGAAGCTGGTTTTGCTTAGTTCTGTTTTAAAATGGTGCTGGAAGTACCTCCTAGCCTCCCACCTGTCTGCTAATGCAAAGCATGCTGAGCACCCGGAACTGAAGTGATCGCCTCTGCGAGGGATTCATACAAATGGGCCAGGCTTGAGCTACAAATGCTCTTTATGGAATGTATATTTCCGAGACCTTGCTGTAGTTGTTAGAAAGGGCCAAATAATATACATCTTCCGAATTTTTTTAAATGATGCATCATTGCCTTGTCTTGCCTGCATTCTGTAAGAGGCAAAATATGGATGAGCTACTTGATCTACAGACTAGTAAAGGCAATGGAAAGAGGCATGCTGATTCTTAGGACTTGTTACATTGTTTTGCATATGTGTAGAGAGCAGAAGTGTTTCATAAAAGATTACAAACAATGGTCCTATTGCTTCTCTTTCTTGATAGTTTTTCCTAAGTTCCTGTTTGGCTTAGTTTAAAATGGTGAGCTTATTCCTTGTGAGCTAGCAGTATGTAAGAGCCAGCTAAAGTGTAACTAGATAACAATCTTTAGAGTAGGATTTACAACAAAGTCATTCATTCCTTTACTTGATGCTGTTTGATAGGTTCCAAACAAAAAATATAGGCTGTAATTTTAAATTAAAAAAAAGGTGTTTTAATATTATTCAGAATAACAGGAAGAACAAAACCTGGAAGTGATGAAATGCATAAAAATGAGAGATGATCGTACTTGAAGAAAAATAGTGATGATTCACATCAGAGTTTGTCTGTGAGATTATTAACTATTAAGATGTCAATGTAATTGCTTTGGTTTGAAATATTTCCTCACAAACGATTAGGAAATATAGGGTATGTTAAAAAATACATTTTGCAAAGGTAGAAACCCCTAGAGGGAGCCAGCACTCTTCCCTACAACCCCACTGGCAAACTTTCACAGGGAGGTGAAACTATTTCCTAGCTTGAATTACTCTTTTTCCTCCTTTCTTTTCTCTTAAACTACTCTTTTTCCTTCTATGGTAATTTTTTTTTTTAGGTTGAAGTTTAAACATTCTGTCGTCTGTACTACTCAAAAATATATTTCACAATTTACACGTTGAACTTCATAGGTATTGGCCTTGATGTTTCAAGGAGGGGAGTGTGGAGCGGCAATATGCACTGGTGATGGAGGGGTCTGTGGCCGTGTCGTGCTGCGCTGGCACAGCACTTTGGGGGGGTTTGGGATGTGTGTGCGTTGCTCTCGATAGTGATTGGGGGAAATGGGGAGATGTTCCCCTCCCTACCACAAACCACATCCGTTTCAGTTTTGAAATACAGCATGAACTATTCCCTTGATGCCATACTTACTTTTGAAAACTAAAGATATTACAATTTGTGAATGTTTATATTTTCTGTTTAGTCTAGCACAAAGGAAAATTGAGGAAAAGTCCTGCTTTTCACCTTTTTTCCTCCCTAAGTCGAACCCGAGGGTGAGAAGGTGGTTTCGTCCTTCTACTCCTTCCACCCTTCCTCTTCTAGTCTTAGCACCCCAATCCTCACAACATGTTCATACACACTTTGCTTTGTAAGTGCCAACCTTTTATCCCACGAGGAAATTTGTTGACAACTTCACTAGAAAATATATCTCCTTCTGGGAATGTCACGCTGCACACTCAGCAAAATGTGTCCCAATACCTTAGCGAATCAGCAAAATATTTTAAGAAATGCTTTATTTCTATGAACCAAATACCCTGATGGTTATTGGATTTGTCACAGCATATAGGGTTTCTCCTGTAGCCATACTGACCTTCATATGCTATTGTGTTGCAAACCAACTCTTTATGTAATCAAATCAGGAAAAGAATGCTTAATTAACAATAAATGATCCCATTTTAAAAACAAGGAACTAATTTTTTGTAACATAATTACAGCTTACCTTTTTTTAAACTCTGGTGATTTAGCATGTTAAACCCATGGTCGAAAACACAGCAGCACATAGAACTATTCTTAATTGAAAGGCTATCA
>NW_010120174.1:10285-41846 GCF_000699245.1 Pterocles gutturalis | reverse complement strand
TCAGCAGGACACCACATTTACGAGTGGACTTGGATCTCGTAACTCCTGAGTGCCACAGAAATGAAAGGCTTTTCTCCTCAGAAAAATGTATGTGCCATTTAGCCATAAATCATGATGTACTCTCATTATACCACAAAGAATTAAAGAAGCTAAGTAAATTACTTTTTCCCTCCTCCCGTGTGCTCCTAAGTCATATTGTAAATGCTGGATTCTGTTGTTGAGTGATGTGAAAGCTACCGCCACAACCTTTTATTCCCTGGGTGCAAATTAATCCTTTGTAATGTAATTGAAGGAAATTGATGACATTATTTTCTGTATCTTGGGTATGGAGAGCATGCAAGCAAGAGGGAGTACAGAACCAGTCACCACTCTATCATTGTCTGAAGGCTGAAGTCAGCAAAGATTTAAGTAATCCGTTTGTGAACTCCTCTGCACTTTTTTAGTATTCTTCTCATTATCTTTGTGTGTTTTTCTTAACATTATACAGTGTTCTATGCAAAATAACTTTTCCTCTTGTACATCATGGATATTTTATCCTAGCAGTTACAGCTAGTGCTATGTTACAGTTAACATGTAGAAGTGAGCCAGAGCAATAGGAATGCAATTTTATTTCATTGAATTAAGTGTAAATTTTTTCATGGCTTTCAATATGAGAGAAATATTTGTAATAATCTGTAGAACTGTAGTTCTCTCTCTTGCAAAGATTTCTTCAAATGTTTGATACCAGATCTGAATAAATACAAACTCATTTTAGTGACTGAGTTCTGCTCTTCAACAAACAAACTTATAACATTTGGTGTGGATGTTAGAAGGGAAATAGTCAAATTTAGAGTATAGAATAATCTTAGTCTGCATTACAAGTGTATATATTATACTTTTAGCTTGAAAGTACTGTATGAATGTACATCTTATGAAGGCAGATTAAAAGCTACCACATAGTACAAAAAAAACCCAACACACAAAACCAAATGAGAACAAAATACTGTGATTTATAAAGCATGCTTCTTATAGCAGCATTTCTGAATTTCATGTGCTAAACACCTACTCTTGACCTTGAATTGACCTTGAAGTTTATGAGCTAAAGGTAACAATTATGCAACAGCTAAAATATGCAGACAGGACTTTACTGCATAAAAAGAACTCCTGTCCTGTGTTTTGTTTGAATTAACACACTTTGCTGTTTATGAAACTTAACTTTGTCCTATTGGAAAGCAGGGGGAAAGGAGTGCCGGTAGCTAATGTGCAGAAATCTCAGAACAAAGTGGGGGGTGAGCATGGGAGGGTGGCAGATGCGTCATGTTAGATCAGTTCTGCAGGAAAAGCTACCATCTCTTTTTGCCTTTTCTGAACAAGTTTGCCCAGTGAATGTCTCCAGCCAGAGCTTTAATGCTGAAAAAGCTCAGTTGCAATATAAACTTTCAAGGATGTTGAAGTGTACCATTGTCATCTAAAGCACTCGCTTGAAGTACAGTGGCCTTGTCATAGACTTGGTTTTATTAATTATCATGTGTTACAGCTTGTACAAGGTGTCATGAAACTTTAACCTTCCACTCATGGTGCATTCATGAGACAGTAAGGTGACTGTATTGCATTTGCTGAACCTTACAGCTCTTTTTCTGAAGACAGAAATTAAATGTGAGAAATAATGTGTTTAGACTGTAATTCAGTGATCACACATATCCCTTATAATTTAAATTGATAACTCCATTTCTCATCCTTCTGTAAACAAAAGGCTTATTTGTCTATTTAAAAAGAGAAAAAGAAAAAACTCCAAATTTATTGCATTGTTCTTCTATTCCACTGAGTGATGCAGTGGACAATAAATTTTAGTGCATAATAACGTTTTCAAAGTAGAGACACCCAGACCTACGTACACAGTTTTACAAATTACTTCTTTGTTGTTCATACTTTCTAACAACATGGAATCTCAGGGCAATACAGGCAGTTAGTGACATGCATGCAGCTCACTAATTTTGACAATAAATGAAGCATGCCTTGGATCCTGTTTCACTTTTTGGATTGTCCACAACCACCTGCTTTTCCATGAGAGTGCTGCTGAAAGTGTAGATTCAATTTTCCTACTGTTTTTCATACTGTAAGTTGTTGGAACAAGTCACACAGTGTCTGCATTGGGTGCACAGTGATATTTATATCTACTTATCTCACAGATGTTTTTAGGGAAGATGCTGATATTTGGAGAGTTTTTTTAAGATAAAAAGGGCTGGAACCTTAAGGTCTCTTCCTCTCAGGCAAAATCAAATGTACTATCTGTTGTGCTGCCCCCTCTCTGCAACAAGGACTGGGAAAACATATGAAATTCCAGGGCATTGCTTCAAACACCAAGTGTTAGGCTGCTGTGTCTTTCCCAAAAAAATGTTTTAGCTATGGAAGAAACAGGACAAATACATATACCCAACCCTGGAAACATTTAAATCTAAATGTCTAAATGCATAGACATATTTCATTTATATTAAATCTGCACATTATCATCACTAAAATGTTAGCTAACAATAAAATTGTTCTTTGGATGCATTTTCACAACGTAGAGATAATGAATATGAGTATCATGTGAAAATGGGGCACATTTTCCTTTGAGGATTAATCATTATAGATGCTGTAATCACTCTTTGGCATGATACACATCTTTGGTGACAAACTTTCCTAAAAGCATCAGAAAACATCTACTTTAATATTTATGTTTTAATGGAGAGGTTTCTAATGACTGCAAAATCCTCTAATGAAACCCTGTCATTTTATTTTTTCTCCAAAATTAGGTGTGAATATTATTCTTCTTTTGGAAATTCCAATAAAATTATTTCCTTTCTTGGGAACTACAAGGCCTTTTTGGGCAGAAAAGAAATTAATCTCCCTAGAACTGCCACTGTGAAATACAGTTTGTCCTTCTTGCTACCTTAAAAATTTGTTACACTGCTGTTCTAGGCTTCATGGACCTTAAGGTAAATTATGACATCTCAGATATGATTCTTTTTCACAATTTCTATAAAAATAGCTAGTTATCTATGCATGAAAGAATTTCCAGTAGGAAAAAGAGAAGCTTTTTCCCTGAGAGTTGTGTTGCGGTGTATTCTAATGAGCTGAGAGACCATCTCTGACTTTTGCAGGTTAAAGAGACTCCTCACAGTACAACAGGCGTGCTTCAAGCCCTGTGTGTCAATTTTGCTGTAATGGAGTACCTAGGAAATAAATTGCTTATTATGTAATATGCATCTAAATGCTGTGATGATTCCCTGCATGATTTTTGTGACTTTCTGCCTGCTCCTTCATTTGGAAGATCCAAGAGGTAACTTTCTTCCAGGGCTTCAGAAGGTGCTTTCAGTGAATCCAATAAACAAACTTTTTACTGTAAAAAATCAAAGCTTTAGTTGGAAAAGTTTATGTAGCCTAGATGTGAACTCACACCTCCTGGAGCATTCAGGAGCCCATCTTTCCCTGACTCAGCTTTGGTCCTATTTTACATCTGGGGCTGACACCAGAGTGTCCAGCTGTGCAGACTTGACAGTTTGAGGCTATCTATCTTGTTTTTCTTTTAAATGCGTCCATTTAATTCCCAGACAAAGTGGGAAATTTTTTAAAGTCTAATATTTCGCAGTATGGCGAAAAAGTCTTTTCCCAGGAGAAGGTCTGCAAGGCTCATCCTGTTTGGAAAGGAACTGTCTCCCAGAGAGGACCCCCAAGCCCTTTGCTCGGCAGCATCTGGTAGGATTCAGAAAGGTTCAGAAGCCATTCTGCAGAGCCTTGGTCCTGTAATGTGTCACTCATACTCATTGAGGCACTCAGAAATTAAGAGTACACTGCATGCATGTGATATTTCTTGTCCCTAAATCTTTAGGTCACTTACTGTACTGGCTCTCCAGAACACATCACAGTTTTTCAAAGTCAAGAGCAGGAAACTTAGACATGATGTCAGTATGTTGTACTGAGTTTTATTAATGTTGGAAAATTGGCATATGACTTGTGACTAGTATTTTAAATTAGTACTACTATCTACAGTAAAATGGAGAGATCAGGAATTAGAGATGTTGCATCTATATTTCCCATGTGAATGCTGTAGCCTTGTCTTCTGGCCGAAATGGTCAGAAAATCTTTGTGGGCCCTGAGGGTAATTTTGCCAGTTTGCTGAACGTAATGATAATGAAACACAACCTGCCTTTCCTTACTCAGAGTACTGCCTCTTTGAGAAAGGTGCTAGGCAGTGGGTTTTAAGATTATGAATGGCATATGAACAAGATACCATGGGCTGAAAGAGGCATTGTCTTGCAGTGCATCATCTCCTCCAAGGCAACTTCTAGTCATGCATGTTTTTCCTTGGTGGGAAAGGCAAGAAAGTGCATGTCAAGACACTACTGGGTAAGAATGTGTTCATAGGTAAATAAGATATGGTAGCTGTTGGGTTTTGTTCTCATCCTCTGTGTTTCTCACAGTAAAGTTTTTGTCTGCCAAGGAACAATAATCTCGTTGCTTAAAATGGCATTTATGATGATGAATATATTTAAGGTTGGGGTTTTTTCTGGTGTGTATTGTCAACTTGTTTTCTCAGCTTCACTGATGTTATGGCTTTAGTTTCTACTGCATATTAGTATCAGCATATGTGAGACATAAAATCCCGAGAAAGGATAAGTGCCTTTTCCAAGACCACACAACAAGTTAGTAGCAGAACTGGAATTAAACCACAAGAATTCCTGGCTCCTTATTAGATTTTTAAGGCATTTTGGAGGGCCTCATCCAGACATGTAGAGAATAGTTTCTGTAAAAAAAAGTAAATTTTAAACATGTCCAAAGGGTGATTTACACTAAGCTGTGTTCTGTAGTACGGTATAAACAGGTGTTTGATGGCACTGTCTACCTGCTGGCATTCTTCTGATTGATTTTTTCCAGCCATTTGGTGGTACCGTGCCTCTGGTAATAAAGAAAAGCTAAGGTAAAGAGGTCAGCAGTAGCTACAGCAGATGGTAAAACCACATGTCTTGTTCTTAGTAGCATTCTCAGAATTTGGTCCTTTAAGGGAGAGACCCTATGCAGTGCAATGGCATTGAGTAGGTGGTATAGATAAAGCACTGTTTTGTAACCAAATTCAATTAATGCAATTAATGGGCATTGCCTCTCAGGAGCAGAACTGAGCACAGGTGTTGGTATGGGTATAGTTGGTGACTGAGACAAAAGATTATAAAAACAATTTGTTGTAAAGTTTGTATCAATCCCTGTCTCCTTGTGTGGGTATAATAGATTAGTGGCGGGGAGGAATGGAAGTAACTGTTCAACATGATATGCTTTCAGAAAAATATTTATAAGGTCTTTAAAGGCCTGTTTATCTTTAACCTGAAACACTTGCATTCCTTTACATCAGTACAAAATCATATAAAAGTGTATGGCTGTCTTTTACACTCTCAAATGGTGTAAATGCAAACTAAGGAGAAATAGCTCTACTACTGCTTTATTTTCAATAAGTTCTTACGGCAGTGGTATATGATACAGATGACTAAGGAGAAATAGCTCTACTACTGCTTTCTTTTCAATAAGCTCTTATGGCAGTGGTATATGATACAGACTAACTAAAAGCAAATAAATACACAGAGAACTGAATCGATGGCATCATTCAGAGTACCCATGTGATTTGGAGAGCAGATTGTTCATAACCTAACGGAAAGTTTAACAAGCCATCCTCTTCCTCGGTCTGCTGCACAAGTGGCCTGGGAACTGGCAGGCTGTCACGACAAAACCTGGCACTGTTGAATGCTTGGCCAGATTTATTGATATTTGATTTTATGCCTTACAGCTATTTTTTTTTTTTTTTTTTTTTTTTGGTAACAAAAACAAATTTAAACTGCATCTTTAAGTTCAGGATGCTCAAGCATGAGATTCTTCCTGCTGCGCGTTGTACAAATTCTTAACTCAGATTTGTTTGAACTGGGAAAAGGAAATCACATGTTGTTTCTGGCCTGGCCTACCTGGCAGCAATCAAAACGAGGTCAACATTTGTAATAATAGATGGATTTTAAGTAGTTAATACCTACTTTTTGCTTTGTAGCTGAGTTTTGTTTGTTAATGCAGAAAAGAACCATCATAGAACCATTCTATGATTCTATGAAAAGAATTTACTCAAGCTACTAAAAGCAATGCTGCCCCCAGGGTTTTTAGTTATTTGTGTTTCACATGGGCATTTTAATGTGCCATTTTATCTGTGCCAGTACGTTACTGGGAGAATTCCTAGCCAACTTTTCTTTGTTCTTGAAAGACTAATTCCCTTCCCTCGCTGCTTTGGTCCGAGTGCAAATGCTAACTCAGCGCTGGCAGGCTCCCCTTAGCGGGAATTCATTCCTTCCCTTGCAGGATTCAACACCGGCAGAGCAACTGGCGCTCCGGACAAATCCCGGAGGATCGATAGCTCTTTCAGTGAGATGCACTTTGATCGTGAGAAAGTAGCCTGCTTTGTTAAGCTGTCCAGATGATCAGGTTGTCGTTTAGACTGCACAGCCCACTGTTCACCAGGCCAAATATCTGTTTCTCAAGACTCTGACCAACAAAGTGGAAGGATTTTTCCTATCAGAAAAAAAATTGAGAGAGTTATGGAAAAGTTTCCTGTAAGAAGTAATTTGGTCTTGGTATGCATAAACCTGAGCTTTATCAATCTTTCTTCAGGATTTGTGTTGGGTGTTTGTGGTGTTTGTCTGGTCTGGTGTTTTTGTTTTTTTTTTTTTTTTCTGTGAGAAGTGCTGATCTTTTACAATGTCAATATTCTGTGGTTTTTTTTCCTTTTTATAACACCAACAGGAAATACTGTGAACTTAATGCTGGTGATAAGGAACTATATAGTCACTGAAATAGCAAATATTTTGCTTTCATGAATTTGGGAAGTTTTTATCTAATTTAATATAAATATGAAATCAAATTATAGGAAATATAAGGAACTGCCATAGCTAAAATATCAGTTGTTCCAATTGCTTCATCTTAGAAACAGAAAATTCAGCATTTCCTTGACTTAATACCAAACTATGGCTCTGAAATGTTTCTTCTGTTACTTCTTTTTTTAATTGGAATATCAAGTCAAGAGTCTTGTATGACTGGAACAAACTGTTTCACTTATAATCACATAGCAAGCTATATTTATCAGCTTCTTTGACTGCTGAGATTTTATAGCAACCAAAATTTCCCTGCCCAGAATCCTAACACATGCTCAGAAGCTGTATGATACAACTGAAGAATTTATATTTGTGTTTTAATTTATTTTTTTTTAAAAGAAACCCCCAAACCTGTAACAGGGCTTATATTTGTGTTTTAATTTATTTTTTTTTTTTAAAGAAACCCCCAAACCTGTAACAGGGTTGTGACTCTGGTTTTGAACTTGCTGTGAAACAATAAAAATAAAAATAATCTTGAGGGTAGGCATCAGGACCTTGATATTCCCTCAGCACTAGGACAAAGCAAGGTACACTTTACTTGCTTTTTCTGTTTGAATTCAGGTACCTTCTTGGAAAGCAGAAGTTGCACTTGGGACCTTCTCCAGTTGAGAAGTGAATGGGATCTAGGTCCCCCACTTCCTGCTAAACTGGGCTTTCGGGGGAAAGGTGGCTGAAATCTTGAAGCGATACTACTTTTCTGGGACAGCTGCACTGTAAAAAGAAAGCTGCTGTGACTGCCTTTTGAAAGAAGCCTAGTTTTGTCAGTACATGTTAGTTACGTACAGCGCGCAGCTACCGTTAGGGTAATTGGGGTGCTGCTCTGCCTAGTTTCTAGGCTAGTCCGGGGTCAGGTTCAACCAAAGCGCTCCATAGATTGGACCAAAGAAGTTGTGGTTTACACAAAGACTGACTTTTGGGCACCTAAAGCGTCCTCAGACCCAAAGGAAAGAACCTGGTGAGCTTTGGTACTACTTAGGCTGTAGTGGTGTTCAGGAAAACTTTCTTTGGAAATTTCAAGTTTGAAACCTTTAATTATTTGTAGTCTAATTTGGATCTGGTTGGTGATATGACTGAGTATTGGATTCCCCATGTTGCACAGGAGAATTACTCATGGAAGTATTTCCTGAGCTACTACGTACTCCTTTAAGTCTGAAGTAGCTGGTGTATCAGCCTGCGCATGAGTGGCTGTGACCGCTGTCTCTTCATGACCTCTTGTCCTTTACAATGACACCATTTACAGGAGCTGTGACTACTGAGTCCAGAAGTTGTGCTGTGCCACTGGAGTGGCCTTTTGAAGCAAACTTGAAAATGTGTTACATGATTACTGCAACTTTGATTAATGCTAATATTTGGAATATTTTTTGTTGCATTCCTCAATTTGTATGGATTCATGGATTTTAAGAGTAGAAGGGGCAAACTGATTGTCACGTTCAGCTGCAGGAATATGAGAGTCAAGAAGTGTTGCTCTAAAGCATTTTCTCCAGCATTCCTATCATTTTCGGCACATATTGTGCACATATTACCTTTTATCATGAGCTAGTGCTGGTTTTGCTGTAAGGAAATTATGTGACTGTGAAATAGAAACAGAAGTAATCATTAGGTTGAGGACAGGTGTTCTGTTTCATAGGATGACCTGGCAGTATGTTATTCACCTTTTTTGAAGGAGAAGAACATGGAAAATCAGTGAATAAATCCATCTTATTCTGCACACAGCAGTCCTACAGCAATCTGTGCTTAGCAAACCTTGGACTAGGAGGGTATTCTTAAGTCTAGAAAAATATTTCAGTTTTTCTGAGCAGACTGCACTGGATTTCCCATTCAGCAATGCAGAGCACTCATGCACAAATTCAAGCCATTTTTCTTTTCCTTGATCCTGGTATTCCAGGAGACCCAGTTTTGCCAAACTCATGTAGATAATTTTCCTCCTGTAATCTCTCAGTAAGTCAGTGTGTGTCATGCCAGTTAAGACATGATAAGTCACTACTGAAAGAAAAACCTTGTTCAGGTTTTAATTCATGATGCACCTCTGCATTTCGTCTTTAATGTTGCTGTAAACATGAAATGAGAAGGCAGACTTGACTGTAGTGGGCTTTATTGCATCCAGAGTTGCTTTGATCTTTCTTTCCAGAGCAAAGCACACACAGACTTGCGCTCTGAATTTTTACACCTAAGATAGGCTAGACAGCACTCTTTTTTAAAGCAAGCAGAAGGCGTTGTCTTGCAATCTGTTGATAAGAAAGAGACATGGGTCGAGTGGCTGGCTGCACTGCATGGGAATGCGTTACTTGACTTTTATTTTGCCGTTGCTGGCAATATACCTGAACTTTGCTTGGCTGGTTTTGCATAAAGGTTGTATTTGGCCCATTAACAGTTTGCCCAAGGAACGATTTATTCTCTAGTAGGTGACACTTTAAAGCCTTTTATGAGATGCCAGGTGAATTGCCGTGGTTTGCATGAATGGATGGGGATACCGAAGCACTGCTGAAGTGCTGCTGCGGGGGTGCTAAGGTAACGGTCTTATTTAGAGCTTCCCATTGTTTAAGCACCAAAGCTGTAATTACATAAACAGAACTGCTTCAGTCAGCCCAACATGTCATTATGGATTTTCCAGCTAATCTGTCCATTCATCTTAATGGTGCAGAACTTGTGCTTCATGTCACTCTCTGTCTTTGTTCCACTCCTTCATCTCTTGAAACGTCTGTCATGAAGAAAGTGTTTATTTTGAGTTATGTGTTGAAGAAGGTTAGAGTGCACACTTCTGAAGCTTGGCATGAAATTTCCTAAACAAACCTTGCTGGTTTCTTCGTGAAAATGACTGCGGTATGGATTTCAGATTAACATTGTGCTGTAATGTTTTTGGAAGCACTTTAAAATAATGGCCGTGGTGTTGGTGAATAAAGGAATCCCGTTGAAGTGCCTGTGACATCCGCATTTTTAACAAATCAGCTTATTCATTGTAATGAATATTATTATGATAAATGTTATCTTAATGCACAATGATTAACAGTTACTACAGAGACTTTTTATTAACTGAAGCATTTACTTGTATTACATTTTAACTTAATACAGCACAAGATTTAAACACTTTTCTACTTGGATGTTTTTGTATTGGGTTAATGCTGGTATTGTGTTGCTGTACAAACACTTGCAGGACATATGTATGTGGGGAAGTGGAGAGCTCAATGTGTAGCCTCAGGGACCCACCGGAGCTTGAGGCACAAAAAAGATTACACTAGGCACTGCAGAGAGGCTCTGAGTCACAAGCAGCTCACTGCTGTGGAATGAAATGATTTCACTTCAGCGTCTCTGCTTCTCTTTTTTCCAGTGACTATCTTTAATTTAAGCTGTGATCTTTTCCTTACCCTTCAGTAAGAGATGAACTCTGCTGCGTTTCTTCAAGTTATACATAATATTCCAATTCTATTTCTGTAGTCAGTTATGCCTGTTCTTATGTGCCGCTTTTTTTCTGAATTTAATATTTCAGAAATAGATCAGTATTAATAGATAAGAAAATGATCATTTTTTAAATTATTATTTTATTTATTCCAATGTCTGGAAAATTTGTAAGGGGAAATGAACAAACAAACAAAGTATATTTGTAAGAAACCAAATATGTTCAGGTGGCTGTTGAGCTTCTCAGGATTTGTTTTCCCTAAATCCCTAAATTCACGTCTAGAAACAAATAAAAGAGAACAGGTTTATTAAGTGCATCTGACTACTTTGCTTTCTTAGAAGTGAGGATGCTGCTTCTCCACATCACTTAAGATCTTCGCTGTTCAATTTTTAGCAGTTTATGGGGTTATATACTAAATTATAGGAATATGAATACTGTTATATGAATCAATAGCATTAGTCGTGCTCAAAACTGAAACTATGTCTATGCACCATTCTTACTGAAGCCTAAAATGTGTTCTGTAATCCAATTAGGAATCCTCTACTGTGTTGCCATACACTTCTTTTTTTGTATTTCAGAAATAGCACATTGTTATTTTTCCTGTGGATTAAGGATTTCTGAATGGCTGATATCAATACCAAGGTAAATTTGGAAATGCAAGGAGTACTCAGTAATGCAGCTAGACATGGTAAAATTAATTTCTGTAATTAAAACAATACTTCCAGTTTGAATTCAGTTAAAATCTAGTTGGTGATTTCTACTTCCAAATAAAATGCTTGCAATCCTGTTAAGCTCAGTGGAATTGTCAGCTTGCACTTGAAAATTAAATTGAGCAGAGTGGGTGTGGGTACGGCACCTATTCTAAAAGTAATGTCAAGGTCTTACAAATCCTCATTAAAAGTAAGTATAAACCAAAATAATTGAATAAGAAATCTGTGGGCTTTAAAATGTCCACATTCTTTTCAAATCTTGAAATACATTGTATTTATTATGGCTTGTATTTATGCAAAGTGTGGAGTAGAACCAAGTTTTAAATCAACTTGTTCTTTCTATATAACTAATCTGCATAAACAGCAGTGAAAGACACAAATAATTACACTCCTTTCTGTCAAAGGAACAGGATCAAGGAAGACAGAACGAGAATGGTTTCTGTAATAGAAATTAATTAATGTAATACCTAACAGCAGCATTGCCAGTATCTAGACCTACTTAGGAAGGATAATGGTATACCAATTTGGGGGTTTCAGGTTTATGCAAATGCTGATAGGTGGCTTCTGCTTTAAGAACACAGAAGGGCAGGAACAGATGATTTATAAGATGTTTAGATGCCAATACTTGTCAAGAGACTTTGTAACAAGATTGAATTTCTCACCAAATTTTGTAGATCTCTGTCTTGTGCTGTATCATTGTTCTGTCTTGTGCTGTATGATTGGTTTGTTTGTTACTTCTTTAAGGAAATCGGTGCATCGTGTAACAGCTTAGGAAATAAACTGCTGCTATAGTATTTGAAATGTCAATTTTGAATTGCTCTAGACCTCTCATAAGTGAAAAGTAAGAGAGAACTAGGGTGTCATAAATGGCATTTCAGTAATCTAGGTCACTGACACAAAATTAGCTCTGAAAGGGATGTATTTGATACCACTCCCAAACTTTGAACTGTTCCAGTAAATCTCTTTTATCAATCATTAACATTCCTCAACTCTTCCTTGAAATTCCAGTTATCTCTGAGTGAGATGTTAGGAAATGCTTTCTTTCTAATTTAGGACCATGGAACTTGCAAATAAATTTCTACAGTTGTTAAAAGATTTATTCCTACTGTTAGTGTTTTCTGCTGAGATCCACTGAGCTACATTTTGGAATGGAATTTATTTTCCATTTTAAATTATTAAAAACTTCCTGGAATTTGACACTTATTGGCTCCTGTCTTATTCTTAGTATGAAAATCATGCTAAATATTTACAAATCTGATATAACCCAAAACCTTAGAATTAAAAAATGGAAGGCTTTGGCACACTTCATGCTGCAGAATTCTTCTCCGTTCTGTCTGTGTGTTGCAGCTCTTATCACTGAAATCCTTCTCTTGGCTGCCACTGCATACCAAATTAGATCCTAACATAACACTGAATTCAGTGTTTATTAGACTAGATTTCCCCCATGGCAATTAAGCACTTAAGCTGAAATCCTGACTTTGTTAAAATAAAGGCCTGTATTTTGAGTACATTTTAGAGATATTAGTAGTTTGCTTTCTATTTTAGTACATTTATTTGTGATATAATAATCATAAATATGCTGGTGATGAGTTCCAAGTCTCTTGTAATGAGAAGGATATGATGGAAGTGTTAAGTCCATGATGCTTCCTTATTAAAATAGCTCTTGCACATGAAAACAGTTCTGTTGAAAGATAGATTATTAATAAAATCAACCCTTTTTATAACAGGTCTCTGGCACTGGCTTTGCTATACCCTTGCCCAGTGCTGGTGGCTTCACTGACTCTCTTGGATGGGGAGTTGCTGTATGTTTGGGAGTGTATTGGCATTGAACAGGCACCTGTCTTTGTGGACCTGGGGGCTCCCCGGTGTGGGAGCCAGGGGAGCCGGGCTCTGGGGGGCAGTTCCTGGACCCATCACATGTCTGGGCCAGTATGGCTGCTGCTCTTCACAGCACTTTGAATGTTTGTGCTGTGCCTGGTTCATATTCAGTGTTTGGAAATCAGGGATTACAAATAAAACTTTATGGTTAAAGACAGTTTATTTTCTACACGTTTAATGTATGAAAGTAACTAGCAGGTGACTAGTAAGAAAGAATATTGTTCTGTCCCTCATGTTAAGTTAATTCACTATTATGAAAGCAAACACAGATTTCCTCTCTCGTAGACTGAGTGCTTGAGACTGAACACAGGGTTTTGTACAGCATTCCTGAGATGCCTGAATAAGCGTGTGGACTCCCTTATGTAAATAATAGTGCGCATACATATGTGTATATAAGAATATTACTTTTTTTCAGTTTAATTCTACATGGATTTTGCAAAAGACAAATACAACATAATGTAAACAGCAGGTGGAGAACTTTGCTTTTTGTGAAAGATTTACAAGAGCATGAAAGATAAAAGGGTGTCTAATCAGAATAGGAACATTTTGGTGATGGTTTCTGCCCACAATGGTGTTTGCTAAAAGATAAAAGTAAATTGCATATATCTACAGTCACATGATCAAATAACTATTTGTACATATGTGTAATACTTTCTTTATACAGTTAACTACTAATGAATTGATAAAGATTCTCACAGTAGTGAGAAATGTTTGTTTGAAGCACTGCATTTACCAACTTAGTACTGTAAGTCAAAGTGCAGTAGGTTGTTGTGAAGTGTCTTTTATGCCGGGAAAAGGTGAAACTGTGCCATCTATTCACTTACATCAATGAGGAAAAGGTTGTTTCGTAACGGCAATTAAAATTGGAAATTTCCAAATAGTGTGGTTTTAGCCACATAGTGTCAATCAAAAATGTCGTGTGAGTGAGAAACATAAGCTATACTTACAGGAAGTTTCTAACATGCGGGTCCATGAATATGCTGCAGTATGGTGCTATTCAGAGGAAAAAAAAAAAAAAAAAAGAAGTGAAAATGAGATCTATTCAGCTGCTTATTCTCTCTGAGATCACAACATTGTACATTGTGCTTGTGCTTTTGCTGTGATGTGCTTGTGAAGGCAGTGCTGCCTTGCAAATACATAGTAACCCGGGAGTTGGTATCTTTAGGGTTAAAATTGTGTGTCAGTCTATGTTCTATAGAATTGGCATATGGCAGTAAATGTGAATCCAATAGCTGTACACAGTATGAACAAGAGTTGTTTTGAAACACAGGTTTCAGCATAGGTATGCTTTTTACAAGAGGAAAAGCAACAAACAAATGATACAGGTTTTTCCTTCTAGAGAGCTATTAAAAGCTTTAAATCACTCAATTTCACAATTGAGTATTTTATATACTCGCCAAGTATTAGGGAAACCAATAAACATTTTAGAGGGCTTTAAAAGGTATTAGAGTTATTATCTTTTGTGCTTATATAAGTACCTTAGTTCAAAGGTAGGGCTTAGAGAGTGTCATAAACATAATCCTAAATGAACTAAAATAGATTTCTGACTCTTAAGTATATCACAACTTTTAGGATCAATGTAGTGGATCTTCTTAAGTATTCAAAATATGCATTTACATGTTTCACTGAGAATTTTGAGAATCTCACATTTTCAGATGTGAAACTCATGTTGTAGGCCTGCTGCTGTTACTCTACTAATATGTCCTTGAGACTGAGGGGATATAATCGCATGCAAGTGGATAAGGGAAACAGTGGAAAGTATTGATTAAACATTTGAGTGTGTTGTTGGTTTTGTTGTTGTTTTGTGGGGGTTTGGTTTTGGTTTGGTTTGGTTTGGTTTGGTTTGGTTTTAGGGAAGGAAAGCAAATGGCTATTTGAAGCTGCTTAGAATGTTGACAAACTGTTTCAGAACTGAAAATCAGTGCACAAATCACAGATGAAATGCTTTCAAAATATGAGATGACCTATTGTTATGCTGGCTAGATATGTGTGCACAAGACAGGTAGATTTATCTATGTACTGTGCAACATGCATAAGCCAACTCAGACGTATGGAGACGTCTATGTGATGGATCACATAGCCTCATGATAAATGAGTTCATTCTGTGTGTGTAGCTGAATACAAACAATGTGTGTGTTGCATGTCCAAAAAAACATTGTAAGTTGCCCTTGGGATCTACTTATAGTTAAACGTTTTTCACAAAGGTATGAATAAAAGTGTAATGGCAGCCTTCCGATATATCTAGGAGGATGTTTCCATGAAGGTGGAGCTAGGCTTTTTTTGGACATACCCAGCAAGATAACAAGAAACAGTTGTCATAAATGGGAAATAAAAGGAAAAAAAATCTACATGAGTATAGTTAAGCAACAGATTACTCAGGGAGGTTGTGGAGCCTCCCCCCATGGAGATTTTGAATGCCCAATAGGATAAAGCTCTAAACAATGTGATCCAAATTCTGTGTTGATCCTGCAGGGCAGGAGGTTGGACTGGAGATGTCTGAAGGTCCCTTTGAACCCATGTGCTTCTGCAAGTCTGCGATGCTTGCAGTGAACTCATTCAAATTCTGCCTCCAAATGTATGCTGTTTCCTACTGCAGAAGTTGATGACTGTCCTTCCAACACAGCTATAGTAAAATTTACCTCTTGATTTATAAAACAAAATAGAAAGCCTTTATCTTGGAGGTTTAAACATGACATTACAGTTAAGTACAGCATTTTTTCAATGACTTGTAAGATGCACTCTATTGAGGCGTTGTCTGTGATATAAGGTTCCTTGTCATCACAAAACTCTGAGCATGAGCCTCTACTCTTGTATTAAAATTGTCCTGCTATAACTGCAAAACTTATCTTTCAGTTCACCCTGCCTTTGAATCCTAAACAACTTCACTTTTTGCTTCTCCTGATCCTCTTTGAATTGACTGGTAGGGGGAGCTGTTGGTTGGAGTTCAGTTCATCCAGTTAATATTGTTTTCCTTTTTTTTATTATTATTCACTAGAGGACTGACTGTTTAAATGCTTGAGTGAAAAGACCATTTTTTTCCAGTTACTGTGTTCAGAAAATATTCATTTGGGTACATAAAAGGAGAAACCAGGAAGCATGAACAAGAATGTTCTGCTCCAGACTTCAACAACTTAATCCTTAGGAAGAAGTAATTAGTAGCATGTATCTATGTAGTATTGGCACGGGTATTTAAAGGTCTGTATTTAAAGTGCTGCATTTGTAAATGGGATGTAGCCTTGAAATGATACCTTGATAAACTTCATTGTGCAGATCATAAAGTCAGCAGGTTTCACTTGTATTTAGAATTGTGCTCTGTTCCAGCATTTCGAAAGTGTTTGATTTGGCTGCAGTATCCCTCTCAGCTCCCACCCTGGTTCAGATTGTGCTTTTTCTCTTTTCCTTTTCTTGCTGGATGGTGCAGCTGAAGCAGTCCTTCACTTTTCATGCTGGGCTAGGAGCAGAATGACCGAGTTGTTTCTCCCCTGGGGGCTGGTATGGGAAGGAATCAGAAATGTCTTTCAAAGAGTCTTTCAAAGTCAGGAGTAATTGATGCTTTTTGAATTCTCTGGACTGTGGTCTGCAGCTTACTAGTAGACATGTTATGTGGTTTTGTCCCCATCTGCTTGTTCCTGGCAATTCCTAGGAGTTCATAGGATCTTCACCGCCAAGAAGAGTCTAATGTCTTTTAGGAAGACCTGGAAACCAGGAGAAGGCGGCCAAGTAATGTCAGTATTCAGAAACTGTAATATAAAGCTCTCATTCAGCTCCTGTTCTGGTGCTGTTTATAGTGTCTGATGATTTAAAGGCAGGTCTGGAAGAAGCCCGAGAACAATACCTGAGGAAGACGTCTGAACGTGTGAGATGTGCCTCACCAGGCTCATGCTGTGGAATGAAAAGGGGGAACAACGGATGTTCAGAGGACGTGTTGAAGGTAGCTTAGCTTATTTGGTCGCAGACTGCTCATGCCATAGTCAAAGCACTGACCTTTGTTTCAGAGTGCAGATACTTAATGTACTGTGTCCTTATGGCAAGGATCCAAACTGCACCCACAGTTAGAAACTCAAAAGTGTAGCTACGCACTTGAGTTCAGATATCATACCTAGGTTAAAAAAAAAAAAAAAAAAAGGAAGAAAAAAAGGGCATTTCTCTTGGGTTTCTTTTCCAGCCATTAGAAGTGGTCTGCCTACTCGTGCATTTGTTTCCCACGTAGACACAGAAATCATGTGAATTAAGCTCCGAGGGTAAAATCTTCTCGCCAGGATTGCAGCCTGACCCCTGCAGAGGGAGCTGGCGCAGAAGACTTCCCACACTCTCTTCCCCACTACCTTGGGCTGCTGGCAAGGTTTGGTCTGCGTACAGATGAGCCTTTTCTGTTCCTATTTCCTCAGTTTGAAATGTTGACTCTTTGCTCACAGATAATCTTTTGATCCTTCTTTGTCTGGCCCACAAACTTGTAAATCATGTCATTCATGTCCTCATGGTTGCCAACTGTATTAATGTTTAAAAATAAAGCAAGCCAGTATATTTTCTTATGGCAGACATCCTGGAGCCCTCTGTTTTGGATGTTATAGGCATCATGCTACATAAGGGCCAACAGAAAATTCCTGAGCATAAAGTGATGGAAACAAATTTATATATAAGATATCCAGTTTTAAAAAAAGAAAAAAAAAGAAGGGTTTTGCAAGTTAGGAAACATTTTGAGGCATCAGATTTTCAAATAAATGGCCCTGATTCAACCAAAACTGCAATGACTCATAATCGTATCAGTATAACATTTCTCCCTCCCACTGGGCTGTTTCGGCTTTTCCAACTGACTAATAAGAGTGTCTGACAGTCATCTTTATTTCTAGTATACTGGAAATGTACTCAAGGATTTCCAAAAATATTTTCAGTACCGGCGTAGTATTATCAAAGAGCTTGTGGGATCCAGGTGCTGTTTGCTAATTGATTTCTTTTTCCCCACTGTTTAATAAAAACCAACAAAGTATTTGAAATTCATTTCAGTCACTTAAAAGGATTTGTCACTCTGCTGGTGAGACTCAGCTAATTAGTCATGGTTTATTTTCCAGGGAATGTTTCTTTTCAATTTGGCAACAGTTTTATCAAAAAAATTATAATCATGATAACATATTTCTCTGTGCATACCTGAACAGGCACACGTGGTTTTAGATGTGTAAGCCTGGAGTGAACTGGTTGCAATGCTGTTGTTGGGTTGCCGTACTCTTCCTGTTGTATACAATTCCACAATTACGTTTTGTTTTTAAAAGCTCATTTACTTCTCTTGCCTGTAACATGATTTAAGCTGTGCCAGATATAAAGATTCTTGTTTTTCTTTATCCTTATTGGAACTATAAAGTATTAAAAATTACCACTTGCTTTATTCCAGTTGTAATGCTGGGGGAAACTGTGGGTGATTGATTAAATGGTAATTACATGTGAGCATTCCAGAAGCTTGAAGCCCAAACTGCTCAGGCAGCAGCAGAGAGAGCAATAGGAAGGCAGCGATGGAAACATCTGGGAGCTTAGAGCAGCAGAACTGCTTGAGGAAAGGGAAAGACAGCTGGACAGCCTGCTTCTCTGACTAACCTCAATACCTGAGGATATCAGAGGTCTGCGTCTTCTCAGAGGGGACCACTTGGGGCATGAACTCTTCTGATTTCTGGGATGTTAACAGAAAGCCATAATAGGCCTTCTCCTGATTGACCCTTCAAATTCAGCATGTCACAGCTGCGGTGCATCCTCTCAGCCCTGTCAAGGAACAGTTTTCAGTTGCAGGCTGGTTTTCTGTTCAGCAGCAGAAGGACTGAGTAATGGTTCCTCATTCAGCTGTGGTGGTATTTGGTGAGGCGAGGCTAGCATGGCTGCATAAAAGAGGATTTATTTTTCCTTTAATTTTTTTAAACACATTCTTACACACTTGATTTTGCTGCTTTAAAATTGTGCTGTTTACATTGTGAACTCATGCATGCAAATTCAGGATATGCAAGTTTTCAGGAGCCTGCAGAACCTTATGTATGTTTATATATTAGATTGGTCTTTAAAACATAAATATGCATTAAGATTTACAAAGGAATTCTTCTCTGTTCAGGGTGCAGAGGACTTTAAACAGCTGTTATGCATCTTTGCATGTCCTGATATTTTCACTTGCATAAATATCTAGCAATGCACTCATAATTAACAAACTAAACTTTCCAGAGTGTGCAAGCTGTTCCTGCACAAGTAAATAAATGCACAGCAAACTTACTAAATGTGCATTTAATTTAACCACTGTATGGTATGTGCACAATTGAGAGTTACAGGAGAGAGGAATATCTCTATGAAAGTTTGTTTCAGAAAGCTGGGATTTGAAGGATAACTAGTTAGTTGAATCAGTCATGAGTTCATAAGATCAAAAACATACTTGTAGGATGTTTTGATTCAAAGAGCACGTAGTTGTGTGCAACAGAGGCTGGAAGAAAATATTGCTGTATTTACTGCAATTTTTGTTTTCATAGTAGCTTGAATTTGCATTTTGGACTTCATTTCATGTACCCAGAACAATCAGAAAACTTCACCCCCAGGGAAGTTTTTACATAGCTGTGAAAGATGCTTTTTCTGAAGCAACATCTTCCTGTCTGTGACACCGTGATATGATTCTTGGTTAAAGAGGACTGAAAAGTGAAGGTTATTGAGTTATGCAATATTCTAATTCAAATGGGAGCATAGTCTAGTCTGGTTCTGCTTCCAGGTGCTTTCCCTAACATCAGTTGGAAACTTGGGCTGGCCCTTGGCACAAGTGCCTCTGCCCATTGTAGATACTTAGTACTACTTTAGACAAGTCACCTCATCTTGATGTTTCAGTTCTTTATTTGTGTTACAGGGCTAATATGCTGCTTCTTCCCTTCTTTGACTTCATATCTGTTTTATCTCCATGCAAAAGAGCCCTGAATTGGTCTTTTTTCCCCCCTCTGTGTTTTAAAAAGAACCTTGCTTGGAGGTATTCCCCTCTCAGATGGGGCCCCTGACTATTACCATAATAAATTGAACTAACAGTAAATAATCATATTTTAAGCCCACAATCACCTGTATTTCTAGAGGATTTTACACGGTATCTGTGCACTCTATAGTGAAAAAAGATCCTTCCTGCAATATTTCAACTGACTTATAAACATCTAATCAAAATTTATGGCAATAACCACAACTCTGGTGTAGTCTGAGACCTTTCTGCTGTGAATTCATTCACTTCAGTAGTATTTCAAAGTACATTTTGCAGAAGTTTTATATGCCTTGAAAATTGAGGTTTTAAATTAAGTATGAAAATAGAATATTCAACATATTATATTCAGGTTTTTTTTCTACCAATGCAGTTTCTGTTTCCAGTATATCAGTCTTTTCTGTGACTGTGCATAAGTAATTCAAATGCATTGTTGGGAGGCTAGATGCTTTAATGTTCTTGACAAAGCCTTTGGCGATGGACCAGCATCTGATCAGGTGTGGTGAGCGTGTCTGACAAAGCCACACCAGGGGGGCAGGTTTATCACTGCTGGCCACTTGCGGAGCGGGGCACCATGTCTACCTCAATGGACCCTTAGGGCACACACTGGCAGTGTTGCAATGACAGCAGCTGCCAGGCAGGGCAGTTCACGTGCTCAAGAACATGACGGGGAATTTCCAGCAAGCTTTGAATAGGTAGAGCAAGTCATCAAGTTAAAAATATTTAGGTTTTTAGTTGAACTCTGCATGGACTGGTGTGTCAAGTAAAGAATCCTGCCCACCAGCAGGGCTTTCCCCAGAGGAGACTGACAGACTGCATGAGTGATGGCAGGAGCTGATGTATAGATGAGCTTTGTCCTCCCATGGAGAAGGCAGGCAGGTCCTTCCCCTCAGCTGGTTGTCATCCATGTGACTCCTGGTCAATCCCAGGAGTCTGCTGGGCCAAGCTAGGGACCTTATGTAGATTTGGGATCCTTCGCTGGTCCAGAATAGCCACGTTATCAGGACTCTGAAGGTGTCCTAGAGACTCCCTCTCCTCCTGCCAGCAGAAGTGGTTTTGTTCCTCCTGAGTTTGAACCGGGGAGTCATGTTACACCTGCTCCCTGCAGCAGTACATAGAGTTGCGGCATGATGGGGTGGACAATTCTACTAAAGCAAATCCGTTCATGCCATCTTTTTTTTTTTTTTTTTAATTGGCCTCTCTGGTGTTAGTTGCTGGGTGCTTATTCATTTCATAGCACCCTGACAACACCAGGCTGCATTTTTACTGGTGCAAATCATATTTAATAGTGCAGCCTTCTGAAGGGTGTGTGGTGAAAAATAGTATGACAATGTCATCGAGGCTTGTTTGTTATTATCACTGAATAAATGAAAGAAGAACAAAATAAACTATTTTTAAAAATTAATTATTTTTTTCCCCCAGGCTTAATTAACCAATCAAATCTAACTCCATTTTCACTTCTTGTTTAACCCCAAACAAGACAAGCAGATGCAATCTGTAGGGTAGATGAATTCTGGTTTCCACTGGCATCAGTGAAACATCTATTATTTTAGTGAAGATACCATATAGTTCATAGCTCTTTGCTTTTCTTCTTAAATAATGTAATTTCACAAGAACAATGAGGATTTCATATGTATGGAAGACAGTTTAGAGAACTGAAGGAGTGAAGCATTCAATGAATTGTAATGTAAAACTGAAGAAAAATGATAAGTTGGGCATGCATTGTATATGAAACTTCTTTAAAAAAATAACTTTTCCTAAATGATAGCAAAAATGTATAATGAAACTCAAAACCCTGTAATCCTTTTTTGTCAAGATTTGTATGGCAACCAAACTACAGTTTTAAATTCAGGAATTTTGACCTTCATTCCCCCTGCCTTTCCTCCTCAAACTTCAAAACACATTGGGAAATTTCAGACAGATTTAGCAGAACAGCAGAAGTCTGTAATTCATGACAAAAAGTCTGCAATGCAGGCGGTGACTGTGTGATAGCTTGACTTTCTAATTGCTTTACTTTGCATTTACAAAGCATTGGCATTTGTAAAGCTATTAAGTGTTAATTTTGCTACATGATTTGAATGTGTTCATTTTTCAAACGGAAATTAATTTTCCCTGGGCTTTTTTAAAGCACATAGGAACACACATGCCAAAGTAGTATGTACTGTTTGATACACATAGAATAGAAACTAACTTTGAAAAAAAAAATACGTATAAGCATATACACATATATATATTTTCTTGCAAGGTGGGACCTCTGTTTCTGTTTGCTCACAGTATTGGGAATATGTATGTTTTAAAACCTAAAAAAAAAATATTGTGAGGAGTCATATATATGAAGAAAGTATTAATCCTGTCAATTTGTTTTCTTGAATCTTTGGTAGAGAATCATCCTGCCTTCTGTTGACTTTGAAGTATACTGCAAACTCAGAAATTCATACCAGGTAACAACCTGAATTTACCTTGCTTGCCTATATAAGTTCTGTCCTGCCTCTTCCTGCTCCTGAGAGCAGTTTGCAGGTGTTCCTTCATGCTAATCATTAAAGAGAAAAAAAAATATGCTTCACTTCTTCTCACCTAGGTGTTAGTCAATTTGAAGAGCAGATCACTATTGTATGCATAGTTCCTAACTCAATTTTAAGTGCTCTTCGTTCTCATCTATAACACAGTTTTTTTATTGAAGAACATTGTTTAGGTATTCTTTTCTGATTTAGTACAGTAGCTCAGTCTTCAGTCAGTTAATTTTAATGTCATTATGAATGAATACTTTGAAACAAAGGTTTTGAAGTTTTTTCCTCAGATTTTAAGAATTTGCTCTTTATTAAAAAATATATATTTTTTACACAATAGGCATTCTACATAGCATTTGTGTCATAAATACAGCCCAATACATCTGAACAGAGAGTCCCAGTCACTGATTTGCATAGTTGCAGCCAAAATATTTCCAAATTTGGTACTGATATTACTGAGTGGTATCACTCTCTCTTATAAAAATATTTTGTTGCTACCAAATAGCATACTCCTTATGTTGCCCAGTTTCCTTGTGGAAGCTTCTGTCTTTCCTACTCTTAATTGTATGATGGTTTTCTAAACTATTGCTGATAAACTGGACAGTAGTGAAAGGTTTAATGACCGATACATAGTAAGATACAGTATTGCTTGATGTTAATACACTTTAAAGTAGATTATACATGTAAATTTTTAATACCAATGATGAACCACAGGGTGACTAGACTGATGCAAAATAATACACAGTATGAGGAAGTACTTATGCTTTATTTTTACTTCTTACATGTGTTTCTCTAAAGCTCAAGTTATCCCTTGGCTAGTGGAAGACAATCTGTTAATTGAAACCTAGGCTACTTTTTTCTTTCTCAAGGCCCAATTTAGACTAGATTCCAAAAACTAAATAAACAACAGTCTGCCTGCCCATTAAAAAGGAGTGTGTCAGGTTTCTGTGTATTTAAGTCTTTTAAATAATCTCCACTTAACCGTTCAGGAGGGACCATGTAATCTTTAAGGATTTACATTGCCATCGCCTTTTGGCCTGTAGTGATGGAGATGTGCTTGGGTGTTGCCAGGTGGGAAGGATTTGCTCACTGAAGTACAGCTGCAGGTAAATCACCAGTGTGTAATGTATGCCGCTGGCACTATGTGCAATACAAACATTTAAAAATAGTGAGGGAATGGTTTTGTCTATGCTGATGCTTTAGTTAATACAAAACCTGTAACAGATGTGCTGAGTGGTTAAATACATGTTTTAAGTGGAATAAGCTGTCATTCTACAATTTGTCTGTATTACAAAGTTTTTTGTAGTAAAGGCATTGCAAACGGCAGTGTATAGAAGATGTGCATTACCCTGTGCATTACAGCTTTACACTACTCAGTTCCCTGAACCCCAAGGATGGGCAGGACTCTCCTGCCATTGTGCTCCTGCTGCCTGTGGCAGCCACTCCAGGTCGTCTGGATCAAGAATGACACTAGAGGTTTATAAGTAGAAAACCCTGTACAGGGTGGATTTTGGAGCGTGCTGGGAAAAGAGCCTGGAGCAGGGAAGTTTAACAGATCCTGCTGTGCACAAGAAGAAACTGGGAGAGTTGGATGTGGCAAGGTGTTTGAAGGATGGGACCTACATGGTGGAGGTGTCACAGTGATCATCTGGGCAGGGACACTGGCATGTGACTGGAAGCTGTAGGATTGCAGCTTGGGGCTGGCTAGAGGCGGAGACTGGGACAGGAGAGAAATCCACTGCAGCACATCACTGCAGGTGAAGCATAGAGTAACTGTGCGTGGATGGCTGTAAGTGCTGTGCAAGGCTAGCCACTACTTACGGATGGAGGTTAATCTCACGGGTAATGTCAGATCAGCAACCAAGACAAGTGGCTCCTCCTTACTTTCAGTCTTCTAGAGTCGCACGTCTTCCTTGGTGGATCAGTAGTGACCTGCTGTACATCTTACCAGAACTTGTGAAATGGAAAATCCAGCATGTGGCTGCAGTGTGAATCAGAGGAAAACCTGTAGAGAAATGTCAAGAGCCTGTAAAGAAGTGTCCTTATATCTACATTGCTATTCTGTGCAAACAGTAAGGTGTGAGTGAAGACTACATAATAATCAAAGAGGAGAGAGTAAAAGACGTAACAGAGCAATGATTGCTGAGAGCCAGTGTGTCATTACACTCTGTTGAAAACACCAGCATGTAGAGGTGTGGTTAAAGATTCAGTTACAGCAGCCATGCACAAGGATGTTAAAATGAAAGTTGCGCGGTTGAGATTAATCTGGTATTTCCTGCCTTTCTAATAAGACCATTTAAAGTTAGTTTGAGTTGCTGCATGCGTGTGGTCACGTACTGGTGCACAGGCGTGGATCATTGTATCACTGTATCTGTATTGAATCACTATCAATCATTAGCATTTTGTGTGCTAAAACCAAAGAATAATCACAGGCTCAAAGTCTCCAGAGAAAATTAAAGAATTTTTGTGTACACTGACCCCATGGAATTTTTACTCTTGCAATGGTTTAAATATGTTGGAAGATGTGTCTGGCTCAAGATGTTGTTGAGCTGAAAATAGTTGGAGGCTGGGATGACAGAATGTTTGTTCTGTTCTTACGATTTTCTAGGTACCCGTGCGTGAGTCACTGCATCAGGCTGGGTACAGGGCTAAATGAACCTCTGCTCTGACCCCGGGCATCCACTGCTATGTCAGCGTAACTGAATAGTGCAAAGTAAATAAAGGAAAATTAATTGAAATGTTTTTGAAGTTTTAATGACAACACTACTGATATCTTAAAAATTAAGATGCACCGATAAAATAACTCTTTATGTTTGTCAAAGTTAAGTAGACCATCTTGCATTTCTTTTACAAGAATCAGATAATAATATGGTTTTTTAATTTTATTGTGTTTTTGAAAAAGATACACCTAAAAGGAGGAAGATTTGAGAGAGCATTCAAATATTCGTGAAAGGGTCTGGAAAGAGCAGTCTTTGGAGACAGTGCTGCAGTACTTAGGCTGCCCTGTTGGTGTTGCTGGCCCTGCTTTGCCATGAGGGAATATTAGGTGCAGTCAGTCAGGGAGATGGTCACTGAAGTGAGTATTTTTGGCTTTTGGGGTGAGTACTTTAGATCCAGAGTCAAGTCTTTGCAGATGGGGAATTTCTCTGAATGTTTGGCACTTTACTAATTTCAAAATAGCTAAACTGAGGGTTTGGTTTTTGTTTTTTTTTTTTTTCCTTAAATGTTCATCAAAAAAATTGCTGCTGAATTGAGTCTTGACATGCCATATTTCAGCCCCAAGCTTATTTTTACAGAGGAGTAATAAACCTCTGGAAATGGGGTTTTTATAATGGAAAATGCAACTTACCCTTAAGTAGAAAAGCGCACCTTACAATAACACATATTCGAAACCTACAAAATCCCTCGCTCCCAAGGGCGATGTTATAGTGAAAAGGAGTGTAATAACAGTTTAATTTATCATAAATATATAACATATTTTATGATTATTTGATTGTGTTGAAAAATTTCACCTTATAGATTTTAATAATGCAACCTACTGGTAAACTTATTGCAGTTGGCTTTCTTTCCCTTTGACTAGAGATCTCAGCAGAGTGAAGCATAAATGGCTTAGTTTTAGAAGCTGGTTAATAAAAAATAGATTTCCTTTCCCTTTGACTTGTTTATGAAGCTGAAAAATGACTAGGCAGGTCACTGGTGTGTGGCAGAGCTAATTTCTACAGTTCTTCAACTGGCAATGAGTAAATTGTGGCTAAGCTGAATAATCCATTTTCCTTCATGAATGTGAAATGCAATAAATTATTTAAGATACGTATATCCAAACCAGGAAAATTCCCATATTCTGCAAAACAGAAGAAACATATAAATGTGGACTGTGCTATCTTTTGGGCAGATAGGTCACCAGGGATGCCCTATACCAGGGATAGATCAGTCTTGCTTTCTTAGTTTGCAGTGGAATGGTGAGAGCTGTGTTTCTTGGCCATACTCGGCCTAAACCAAAGTGACATCAAGGACTGCCACAAATCAAAGCAGAATTCATGTAGACAGTTTCCTTTCCCAGTAACCAGCCTAACATTTTTGATACTTTCCTAATGAAATAAGGATATTGAATTTTCAGCTTTATCTTCCCATTCTGTATAATATATAAATTAAAAAGTGAGAAGTTTTCATTTTACTGTACACTGTCACGTTTCACTATTATGTTGGTCTTATCTAAGTTGTAATAATTTAGAAGGAAAAAAAGTGTTATTTGACTTAATTTGTTGTTTAGGAACCGTTAGGATTGTTTCAATTAAACTTGGGTAGACTTTTGCATCAAGCATATGTTCTACACTGACACTGTATACAGATAATAATAATAAAAATGCTCAGTAGGTAAAGTTATGGTGCTTATAGATGAAACATTACTGGATGCCAAGCCCTTTAAACTTAGAAAAAGTTATCTAAAAAGACTTGAATAAACACAATACTTTTGAATTAAAAATCCTGTTGAGCATCTAGAGAACCAGAAAGAAATGGTATTGCTTGTTCCTTTTAAACCATTCTGCTGAGACCCCTTTCCTTAGAAGCCAGGAATCTCTCCAAGAGATTCTTAAAATGCCATTACTACAAAATGTGAATGCAAACTGAATTTTATTATTTTATTGGAATGTGAATTGGATTGATGAGTAGTAATAGAGTATGTGCTTGATGTTATAGTATAGACGTAGAACCAAGCGAATTATAAGTTAGATGTTATGAGAATGTCACATCTTTGGATTTTTGTTGTAAAACATTGTTTTAGTCTGCACCTGTAAATGATTTTGATCCCTTTTCCTCTATAATAATGAAATGAAAATTACAGTAGATAAAAATAACATGAAGTCAGAATGTTTCCAATTAGGGTTTATAGCCTATGTCTGAAAATGTTTGGCCTTTGGGCTTCCAAAGTGGTTTTTTGGTTTGTTTGGTTGGGGTTTTTTTCTGGTGTTTTTTTTTGTTTGTTTGTTTTTTGTTTTTTGTTTTGTTTTTTTGGGTTTTTTGGGGGTTTTTTGTTGTTTTTACTATGGTAATCACTCCCCTTCTCCCTTGACTCCTACGAATATTGATTTTACTGTAATTCTCACAGAGACACAAAGAATTTACTAAGAAAGCCGAGTGACTAGACAGAAGCTAGATGTTTTATTTTTTTTTTAATATTCTGGAGGACTCTTTGAGTGTGCCATAGAGCCCACAGCTATTTCTTTAGTCAGTTTGTGATCAGGTAAGGGAGCACAAGTGAGTTGCTGGGCAATATTTCACTTAGTATTCATTTTCAGTGGTAATGGATAGTGGTCTCTTGAAAAGTAATCTTTTAGAAGACAGTGCGCAGTAAGCCTGCAAACCTAAATTGTAACTTGGCCTGACAAAAATCACAGCAGTTTGGAAAATGCTAATAATGATTCTTTAAAATGGCTTGAGAGTTCATCATTGCCTAATGTTTATCAAGTCTAAAGCTTTTCATTACGGATTGCAAAGGCAAAAAGATGGGGGAAAGGGATAAAATGGGGAAGGAAAAAACAAGTTGAGATTCCTGTGCAATAGAATCAGTTCAAAGCCAAGACTCTAGGAAAACTGTTTAACCTTGTACTGATACTGGAATTTGTGGTACAAAAATTTGCTCTTTTTTATCATTAAAAAAAATTGATACTTTTTGATCAATAATGTTTATATAAAATAAAGATTATTGTTTCTGAGTTCAGTGCACCTTCTCTTTATTAAGTGGACTGGAGCATTAGAAATTACCTGAACCTGCATATAGGGTGTTTCCAGGACTTGATTAAGGCTACTAATTAGCTCCTGTAAATTGTTTACACTCATTTTTCATAATATCAGCATCTTTTGATACCCTGGATTCAGATAATTTTTGACCCAAAGGCAAGGTGGAACTGCAGTAGTCAAACTGGGCTGTGCCTTGAAGGTCTCCTGTAAATGCAGCTGTGTGCTCAGTTGTAACCCTGTAGTGCCAGGGATTAGGATATTGTGCAGCACCTGCATCCCTATGGCAGAAAGATGTCATGTAAACTCAAACTCTTTTCCATTTATCATTTAGTTTCATCCCATTCCTGTAGGCCCTCTTTTTTTTCAAGCCCTTCCATTTATGCCCTAAGCAATTGATTAATTATTTTCTTGCTCTTAGCTCCCCTTTTCTCATCCTCTTCAGATTGGACCTTTCTTCATGGAATTATAGCAGACAAATTATTTTAAGTTCCAGGCTTGAAGTTCCAGCTACATCCCACGAATTTTGAGTTTCTCCTTTTACTTTCTGCCACTTCTTCATGGCATCTACTATCCAGTAGTTATGATACTTTGTTTGCTCAACAGATTTCTTTACTAGCTTGTTACACTTTCAGATGGACATCTTTATGCTTTCTCATTATGTTTGTCATATTTAGGAGGTCCTGTATTCACCTGCAAAACTGTGTAGTGCCTATAAAAACTTAGCACTGGTTAGTTTGATAGATATGAGTTAGTGCCTATTATAGCTGATGATTGATATTGTCTGTGATTTCTTTCCTGCCAATATACATTAGACTTTCTTGCTTTATAAGTATTATAAATAAGTTATAAATCTCAGATCTCAGAGGTGGATATATTTTTATTGTTCTTTTTTTGTTCAAGTCTTAATGGGAATATTGGTCAGTGCTTGGGACCTGTGATTATCAATGGTAGTGCCAAAAAAAATTTATACTTTGGCATGTACCTCCCAGTCCAGATCTACATAAATGTAGCTATTTTGCAGTTTGATTTGTGTATTCCTGAAAATGGTTTGAAAGCTGATACATTCTTATCTGGTTTTTAAGTAATTACTGAAAAACAAGATAATGTTATTTGACCTCATTATTTCTTTGATGCAGTATCATGAAATAAATTGAAAACTATTGCACCATACTTCATACCTTGATTAACCTATACTGAATATCTGAATTCTGCCATTACTTTCTGTCTCCCCTTTAGGAGGAAATATTAGAATGAAAGCCTTTATTTTTTTTTTTCCTTTATTCCCCCCCCCACTCCCCTTCCCTTAACAAATAAGTACTTTGTATCCGGAGTTGGCTTTGGCAGGTCTACTCTCATGTGTAAAATTGATTATTTTTTTTTCATAAATAATGCATTTTGATTTTTCTCCTACTACTCGACTTTTAATAGATCAGATCAAAACTCTGGCTAGCAATTTTGTGGAAATATTTTCTGTATTTTGTGAAAAGCTCTTGTAAGCAATCAAAATATTGTACAAGGCTGGAACTTTACCTAGTTGTTAATTGGCAGGTTAAACTTTTATGGGTTTCTGGTATCCTGGCGATACATGACTATTAAAAATTGCAGGTGGTTTAGGGGAAAGGGGGAGGTGAGTTCCTGTGCTAGTAATATATCATAAAACTATATATATCATGTGCCTGTTGTGAAAGTGGAGATTTTAATACTTTTTCACAATATAAGCTGATTAAAGAATCTTTATGGATCTCATTAACTAAAGTTTTTCTCTGGGAACACTGGAAAATGTAATGCTTATTGATAAGAACAGCAAAAATAATTAGCCTCTGTGGTGCCTCCTTTGGTTTAACAAAAGCAGTGTGGTATCAAAAATGCTTATTTGTTCTGAGCTTGTTTGTCCTTTTGCACAAAATTCTGTTGATGATTTGGCCATTTTCTTTAATTCTGTCACGATCAACTATAGGAAGTGAAAAGGTAGGGTTGGTGCATGGTCCAACTACAATAAAATACTACAATGTGTTTCACAGAGTCACAAAATCATGGAATTGTTGAGTTTGGAAAGGACCTCTGGAGATCATACACTTGCACCTCCCTTCTCAAAGCAGTGTCAGCTACGGCAGGTTGGTCTGGGCACAGTCCAATCAGGTTTTGGATATATCCATAGATGGGGACTCCACTGCCTCTGTGGACACCATGTTCCAGTGTTTAACTACCCTCACAGTGAAAAAAGTCTTTACTTATATTTAAATGGAACTGCCTGTACTTCAATTTGTGCCTATTGCCTCTTGTCCTTTTACTGGATACAATTGAGGAGGGTCTGTCTCCATCTTCTTTACAGCACCATCCCCAGTCAGACATTTTGTATACATTGATAAGATTCCCCCGAGCCATCCCATCTCCAGGCTCAACAGTCTCAGCTGTCTCAGCCTCTCATATGAGAGGCTCTAGTCCCTACGTTGTCTTTTTTAGACCTTTGCTAGATTTGTTCCAGTATGTCCATGTCTCTCCTGTACTGAGGAGCTTTATCCCCAGAACTGCACACAGCCTTCCAAATGTGTCTCAGCAGTGTGGAGTGAAAGGATCACCTCTCTCAACATTGTCCAGCTCCCTCAGCACTCCTGGGTATATCCTATCAGGTCTTATGGTTATGTTTAACCTTTCCCTAACCTGATCTTCCTCTATGGATGGTCAATCTTCAGTGCTCCAAGCTTTCCCACTGGTCTCGGTGGCCTGGGATTCTTGCAGACAAATCTTACTGAAGAAGAAGACATTGAGCACCTTGACCTTTTCCATGTCCTTTGATATCAAGTTGCCTGCCGTGTTCAACTGTGGGCCCACATCTTCCCAAATCTCCCTTTTGTGGCTGATATCTCTGTAGTCAGTCTTATTGTTGCCTTTCATGTGCCATGTCAGATTTAACTCCAGTTGGGCCTTGGCTTTTTTAACCCCACCTATGCATGCTTGGATAACGTCTCTGTATTCCTCCAGAGTCTTCTCTCTCTGCTTCCACCTCTGTTATGCTTCCTTTTCATGTTTGAGTTTTGTCAGAAGCTCCCTGTTCATCCATGCAGGCCTCCTCCTGCCTTTGCTTGGCCTTCTGCCCCTGAACTGGACTGTTCCTGAGCATGGAGGAGCTGATCCTTGAAAATCAATCAGCTTTCTTGGACCCGTTTCTCTTCAACACCATGTCCCATGCGATTCTTCCAGGCAAGCCCCTGAATGGGCCAAAGCCTCTTCTCCTGAAGTCCAAGGTTGAAATTCTTCTTGTTGGCCTTGTTCCCTCCTCTCAGGATCCTGAACTCCACAATGTCATAGTTACTGCAGCCAAGGCTGCCCACAGCCTTCACCTTCTCCACCAGTTCTTTCTTGTTTGTAAGTACGGGGTACAGCAGAGCACCTGCCTTTGTCCATGCCTCAGTTGCCTGTTTTAGGAGGTGACCAGCAATGCC
>NW_010120174.1:6921-10275 GCF_000699245.1 Pterocles gutturalis | reverse complement strand
CTGCTGAACTGCTTGTGCTGTGCTGTGTTGTACTTCCAGCAGATAACATGTGGTTGGAGTCCTCCCCCTTGAGGATCAGCGCGTGTGAATGTGAGGCTTCTTCAGTTGTGCAAAAAAGGCCTTATCTACTTCAACTGATGATTTTAGAACCTGTTTTGTTTTGCTTGAAATGGACAGAGCGTTAACACTTCATTCAGCTTTGTCTGTCAGTCAGATTTTATGTCCCTTGCAGTATTAAATGAAGGATAAAAACATTGAATACTGTTTGGAATTACCTTACTGGACCATCTTCCAAACAAAATGTTGTTTCTTAATACTGTTTAATGACAATTTCCCATTAAGAGACAGTTTTGTGTCTGTTGTGCACTGTTTAATTCATTTAATATGTACTTTATTACTAACAAAGTAATGACATTCAGTTAGATGTATTGATTTTAATTAAGATGGAACAACGATAGGCATTCAAGTACTTAAAAAATGTGAACATTTTTCCACTCAGGATTCTATCGTATCTAGTATGTGAGTAGTAGGTTTCATTCTTATCTAAGGTAGATATCCTTAGAGATATTTCCTCTATTATGTATCATAGGTACTCAGCGAGAAATATCCCACACTTTTTTTTTTTTTTTGAGAGACTTGCTTTATTTTCTAATAAACATGTTGTTCCTGGTATCAAAACCAGAAGAAGGGCATGTGGAGGCTTGTATGGAATGGTCTAAAAGGTCCAGAATGGTCTTTCTAATATATGCCATACTTCAGAGGAAAGGTAGGTGGTTACTGGCAAAGGCTGAAGAAGTTTATGGTTGGATTTTTAGCACATTCTTGTTCTGTTGTGTTAGTCCTGGGGCTGCACAGCCTCTTTAGTAGACCACAGGATGTTTCTGCTTGTGAAGAAGCTACACCAGGAAGTGAAACACAGCACCGAGCTTTGAAACTTGAAGCAATCTAGCCTGGTCACCGCTGTGTTGAGCCCTGCTCTTCTGATTTTATTGATTTCTGAAACCAAGAGAGGTAGGACCTCTGTAAACTTTTTCATTGAGTTTTGGCCTTCTTGTTGTCCCTTCAGGGCTTTTTGATGTAGAAGTACCCCAGGTTGTATGAGATGGCTGAACGAAAAGCAATCTGGAGAAGTGTAAGGGTTTGGCTTTGTCTCCTTGTATAGGGAAAACGTCTTCAAAGTCAGGAAAAGGGTTTCATACATATGCGTATACATATACATACATAGTCATCAGGATAGCCTTTTTCTAAAAAAATTGTTTGATTTGTACGTGTATTTGTTTCTTCCTTCCCTAAAGACATTGAAGTAAGCACCCAAAAATCCTAACATGTGATCTTGAAATCCTGGTTGTTATTTGTACATGTCGCTTTGCCTGTCATAATTTCTATGAATTAATTCACTTTTCCGATCAATCTAGAGACAGTGTCACTGGAGTTTTCTTATTGGGAAGACATTTCATGTCACTGGGCAGCTGTGAAATGCAGTCTGTTCCTTCTTGTCTGTACTAAAACTCTAATGATGAATATTGGAAACAACTAGGCAGGGACCTGGAATGTGAAGCATGGCAATTCAAGAATGAAATAAAAATATTTTGATAGAAATATCAAGTTATTTTGGTTATTGGAAAGATCTTGATTTTTTCTTCTTTTTGAAGATTTTATTATTACAAATATGTCAAAGACTTAAACTGTATGTTTCCAAATACCATTTGAAAACCAAAAAATTGATCATTTACATTAAAAAAATAGCTTTATTTATAAAGCATAGCTTTATCTCTCGTGCAATTCAAATGCAAGATTAATATCTTGCATTCATCATTTTAATGTTGCTTAATAGTTTAAAATTCAATGTCTACAAACCAAAAAACAAAAGATTGCCCAAAACGTGTCTGTGAGCTGTCACTGTATTCAAAGAAGAGACCTTGTGCGTTAGCACAAAGAATTATGCAAAACATATCTACATATTATTTCATGTTCTGTGATCTTCGTAGAACTTCAGAAAAATTAATGCAAGAAATGCAATTAAAAAAATACAAATATTTAAGATAGAAAACCAACATTTCAATACAGAATAATATGTTTGTGAACAACTGTGAAGATACAAAAATATACAGAATTATCATCTTGAAAAAAGATTAGTTGCAAGGGTGGCCCTCAAAGGTACGTGTTTCTTCATATAAACAGAAATTTGAGCATATTATTTTCCTTCAGTAAGAAATTTTATACTTTTCATGCCATGGAAATAAGAACTCCCAATATTACATGAATGGGTTCCAGAAATTTCAAAGCGTGCCACCAATGAAGCACTGGCTTTCAGACACAGAAAGAATAAAATGGCTATTCAAAAACTGCACACTCCTCAGCTATATTTAATAGTAGAAAACAAAGTATCACTTTTACATTTATTCCATAGGGTCTTATGCCAGAAAACACTTCCATGAATAGAACTCAAAAGCACTGCTTATATGCATAAAGGTGCTTACAGGAGAGAGTGTTTCCAAGAATAGTATTTGCTATCTATGTATTTGAAAAGTTGCAAGAGTTTAATTTATTAATTTTTAAATTGCTCTTATAAAAGCCATGCAAATGCACCTAAAGCCTGCTTAGCTTAATTAAATAATTATTAATGCAACTTCAATTGTTATAAAAGAACTTTAATATGAGCATTAGATTAATATTTCATTTAAACAATTTAAGTATTTATTGAACAAGTATTAAGTGAGAATGGGTTATCTTTGTTATTTGTATGAGTTTTACCAGATTGAAAAGACTTGGTTTTTTTTCTCCTTTATAACTAGTTATTTCATATAAAATCCAGGATTTACAAAAAGAAACATGTATTCCATGTATGCTCGCTTTCACTTGCTATATGTTGAAATCATAAGGCCTGTAAAAGAACTACTGAGTATTTTGGATATGGCTGGCGTTGAAATGAGAGTTAAAGATCTAGGATCCTTATAAATGCTATTATTTGAGCACTAAAATTTGCTCCTTGAATGATAAATGGCTGTATAGATGTGGTGGGTTAACCTTAGCTGGATGCTCCAGCCAAGACAGTGGATGCTATCACTCCCCCTTCAGCAAAATAAAGGGGGAGAATAAGATGAAAAACTCGTGGGTCAAGATAAAAGCAGCAGCGCCACGCACAGAAACAAAAGGCAAACAAAGATGTTATTCTCTACTTCCCCTCAGTAAGCGATGTCCAGCCACTTCCCAGGAAAGAAGAGCTTCAGTGTGTGCAGCAGCTGCTCCTGGAGACAAACCCAGTAACAAATGCCCCCCTCCTCCTCCTGCCCCTGGCTGTTATGGCTGAGCTGAGGGCACATGGTATGGAACAGCCCATCCAGGTCAGATTGC
>NW_010120174.1:0-6906 GCF_000699245.1 Pterocles gutturalis | reverse complement strand
AACCCCCTGCTGGCTGCCAGGGCAGCACTCAGCACTGGGAGGGGGCTGGGGGGTCCTGACTCCAGCTCAGCCAGACCCAATACAGTAGAATATGAAGAATTAATGCATTTGGGTCTTGTTCTTTTCGTAATAGCTTTCAGCTTGTTGTCTTTCAGGTTCCCTGCAGCACCAGCATTATAATTTTAATAGTATGTAAAATCAGTTCTTCATTACAGAGAAGCTCTTAGACAAGTGCAATGACATCTGCACATTACTGTCAATGAGCACCAAGCAAATCTGTAATGAAGGAGAGCTTTATGTGCTACTGCACATCAGTGATCCTGGCTTTTTTTCCTGATTTGTTTTGCTGTATACATCAAGTCCTTAATGCTCTTTTTTTCATCATACCCATATAGAAATGACTGTTGTAGTTTCACATCTTAATACTGTTAATTTAAATGGGCTGTGAACTAAGTTCTTAGCTCCTTTGTCAGGCTATTCCCTCCTGTTCATAACGAACAATGCCATTTCTACCTGGTGGAGTGAAATACTGGGAGACCGGGGAAAAAGTAATGTCAGTCGTCAGGGTTTTCTGTGTCCTCTGTTCTGTCCTGCTCGGTGTTAGAGTTGTGTACAAAATAAGTCGTGCGTCTCACTTGTCCATCTGCTGATCCACCCAAGGAATATGCACAATTTCTGCAGAGACCTCCATGCTGCCCACTATTCCACCCTCTGCTAAAATGTTGTTAAGTGCCTGCTGCTGAAGTGTTGGAAATGGAGGTACATGATTCTCCTCTTCTTTGAGAAAAGCTAGAATAAGTAAACACATAAGACACGGCTGCCATTCAGCTCTTGTCACTGAGGTCAGCTCAGTCTGAGTGAACTGAACATGCATTCATCACATGTAACGTCTTCAACACTGGGCAGTTTTGTTTTTAATGTGGTTACAAAGCAGAATATGCCTGGCTAGTGAAAACTTTGTCTCCTGAGACAGAAGAATGAGTTTAAAAAAGTGGCATTAAGATGCACAGTACACAATTAATCTCATGACATTTTATCCATCTAAAAATTAGGCATCTACTCCAGGATAGCCCGCTATGTTTTCCTTCACTACTCAACTGAAACTGGTGGTCTGGATCGCACTCTGAGGGTGCCCGCCTCAGCTGCCTTTCTGCTTACTGGTGAAGGCATGCAGTCAGCTTTGTGGTCACCCTTTTAAAATATAAAATGTATGTGTAATTCTCTGGTAATATCACTATAAATGTCCTATGATATGCTTTCAGCCCCTTAATTTTCTGACACTACGTGGTTCTTTGTTACCAGACCAAGAGATACTCAAATAGTGACTCTAGAGATCCACTTTTTAACTCTGTGCAACTCGTTAATAAACACTGAAACTTCTATGAAGAAAGTAAAGAAATTACACACATTCACTGTAGTAGTGCTAGGTCCTTAACAAGATTTTTCAAGCAGATTGGACTGTGGTCTGCTGAGAAAAAGACAAAGGATCTCTGCATCATAGGTATATTTGTTAGGGAGTACTTTGAACAGAAGAACACATTAAAGGGACGTGGCTGTGATGGAGATCTTAGTCCTGAGTCTTGATAGTCTCAAGTTTTTCACAATAAACTCGTGTCTGGCATTCCTATTTGTATCTTTAGAAAATCGCCTTTCAATTGCCGCCGTATTTTGGTACCTCCAGGCAGTTATGTATTATATTAAATGTTAGAACAAATGTTGGATAAAGCCACTGACATTCTGACAATCTTGGAAGAGGACAGCTCTTATGAAATTTAATATCCTTACCTCAGAACAGGAAAAGTAATCTTACAGGTTTCAGTAGATGGATGGATGTATACACTATTTTATTTTTCTGCATCAGGTTCAAGAGTCCTAACTGTCATTAATCATTTCAGAATCTCTCCATTGCTATTTTTAGGAGCATAAAGAATTTTAGTATTATAACATGATCTGTGCTAGAAAGAGGTCAAATAAATGGTCTGCAGTAGAGATTTGCTGCTGGAAATAGATTGGTATAAAGTCAAAAGTAACTTTATAGCACAGGACTACTGGGTGGTGTGCAGTAATTTAATAAATTACAACAGATTTAAGCTGCTGGAACATTTTTATTAATACTCCTATTTGTTTTTACAATCCAGTTACCTCAGAACACTACAGTTTATTCAAAACAGGTATCTTGGATTTAATTTCTAAAAATATTTTGCTATTTTTTATGAATGTTTAAAACCCAGAGGCTCTGTGTGCTAAAAACAAAACAGACATTTTAATGGCTTTCTCACTTTTTGTCACCTATTATAAGACTGTGTGTTGTACCAGATCACTGAATGGAGGTAGCTCTGATTAGAAGCTGAGGCACCAAGTGCTTCTTCATCTGTGGGGACTGGTCTTTGCAGGACCATGTACAAGATGTGAGGAGCTCCACTGATGCCTCTCATTTGCATGCAGATGTGAACATTTCTTAAGAAATGAACATCAGCCAGTGACATTTAGAGCTCTTGCTTTTATGAACTTACTTTTTTTTGAGCGTCATGTATGTAAAACAATATAAATATTATAAATAATATGGTGAGACTAAGCATTTTCTGATGATCTCTTAAGGCCAAGGTTAGTTTTTTAAAAACATCACGAGCTTAAATTTGAGGATAAAGACATCTTTGCTATGCAGAGGTTCACTGCAGAAAACCTGTTTTTAACCAAAGCATTACAAGTTTACTACATCCCCAGGTACTTTTTGTGCAGTTTGTCACAAATACAAAACCATCTCACAGAGATACAAAACGTGCAGCCTAAGTTACTGGCTTGCTAACAGATATCTTTTGGGTTTTTGATCAGTCCAGCTGCCCTGCTTTCTGTCTCTTCTTGTAATCCATCTTTTTTCCTTCAGTACCAATCCTGGTACTTCTAACATGTTGCTGTAAGAGGCAGTAGAGTCTTCTAGAGTTCAGTGGAGCTGGGTTCAGGCTTATGTCTATGCGAGTTGAATACACAACAAGATTAAGAAAGAAAAAAGAATAATCTGTTCATATTGTTATTACTTTTATCATCTTTATTATATGGATGGTAGTTAAGCACACAGATGCACCTAATTTCTTTAATAGGTAAATCAAAGGCATTTTCTCCTTGAATACAGACCTTGGAGAATCTGTCTTTTTGCTAACATAATGAAAAACAGAACAATACTGGAAGGGTGATGGATACACCTGCACATGGATATATACAGAGCTTTAACATATCTCACGTGTTGAAAGAGCATTTTCTTGACCAGTATGTATTCATAATGACTATGTAAGATATAAGTAAAATGCAGCTACACACACTTTTCATGTGATGATGTTAAATGTCGTAAGTGAATATGGCTTGAGACTCATCACAAATTCAGGGGCTGATTTAGGAATTGTTTTTCTGGAAGATGGTATTTTTCTCTTTTGAGTTCTTACTAAAGCAGTGTTTGGTCCCAGCATTAGAGCTGCAGTTTTTCTGGACATGTTTTAGCCGTGCTGTAAAACGGAAACAAGGTGAAAATTATTTGGGACAATTAAATGAACTCAGAAGTTGAAATCCTGACATAGTAACGTCAATAGCAGAACTCCCATTAACTGTAATGGGACCAGGGGTCTGAATCATCATCTTGGGACTTTGATCAAGAGTCATGACATTTAGCCCTGTTTTCATAGTAGGTAGAGCTACTAAGAAAGAAGGTGATTCCTTGTCATTAATTGTTTGGAGCACTGTTCAATGCTCATAGCTTGGAAAAAGTGATGTATGTAGGTGTTTGAAGGATCATATTGAAGTCTTTATATATGTCATGTTTTGAGGTCTTTTACTGAAATGTCTCACAGGGGAAGAGACATAAAGTTGTTCATTGTTCCCCATAATGTTAGCAGCCTATAACTGCTACAATATGTATTCATTAACATACAGAAATAGTATTTTAGACTTAAATGGATGTGTTCGGGTTTTTGTTTGTTTGCTTGATTGGTTGCTTTTTGGGTTTGTTTGTTTTTTGGTTTTTTTTTTTCTGCTAGAATCTTATGTATTACTGCTTTCAAGCTCAGATATTTTCCGTGGAAAAAGATAAGTGCGTCACCAAACCCTAACAAAATGGCAAATCACATGCTGCTAGAAAGTTTAAGATGCTGGGAATTTTTGTTGTAAAACCAACAGAAAAAGTCTTGCTATTGTCTTTGTTTACCATCCCTGTCTTTGTTTCAAACGTATACTTTATGAATCTACAAATTATTGCCTTTTATTGAAAAGCTTGTGTGTTATTCAAGATGACTTGTAAACTTGACTCAACCTTCCCTAGCGAGGGAAACAGGAAATACCAGAGAACACTAGACTCAGTAAACCTATAAAATTTGAGAATGCAGCCCATTATTTCTAGAGACTTTTCACATAACACTTTGGGAAGCAATGACTAATTAGTTTTTGGCTTTAACAATACCAGTTTGAAGGTTTTTTCTGTTAATTTTTATAGCTTTCATATTAGGTAGAGGAGGGAAAGTGACTCTGAATGATGAAATATTGGCAGTGTATACACTTGCTTCTCAGTAGGAGCTCAGCTCTTTGATCCCTAGTACAATTACATTCATTGCCCAAGTTTTATTGCCATACCAGAGAGTTAACAAGCAGCCGCTACACTCACAACAGCATCCTAATAGATTTTTGTTCAATAGGTAATTGAATATTTAAAATTAATGTCTTAGATTCTCTGGATTCTTGGTAATAATTAAATGTTCCCAGCATTTTTTCTTGACAACGTCACAGCAGTAAATAGAATAGTTACATTCATCTGATCTGTCAAACACTCCAACAGTGCTTCTGAGCGTTAACTGTATCTAGAGCAACATTTTAGTTATAGTTCCTTTTTCCTGCCTGAATATTTTGTTGAGTGTTATTCTCTGAATTCATAAAATGGCAAAGTTTGTCTGGCAGAAAGCTCCAAAGCTTCCTGATGAATATTTAAATTTTTACTCACTTTGGTTTTGACCGTAAGAATGCACTTCTTGTCAAGTACTAATGAAATTGAGAAGTTGCAAACGTGATGGAGGCACATGTTAAAATAACATTGCTTATTTCCTTTTTTTGTTAATTCTCTGCTGTAATTTGCTTATTCCTTAATGATCCTTCAACATTCTAGCTGATATTTCAGCTAATTATGTGTAGGATATATTCTATGGGTAGCTTTCTGAAAGGGAACTGGGGAAGATGCTATTATCCATTGATTAGGACAGGAGACTGGAAATCAGAATGACCTGATTTCATTTGCATTTCCTCCTCTTTTGCTAAGTGGCCTTGAAAAAGTGACTGTACCCTAAGTGTTTTAAGTGTCTTTACCCTTCCATCTTTTCTTTTTAGATTTAGGGTCTGATCTTTTATGTGTGAAATATGTATCACTTATCACTAGTAGGAGAAGTACAGGCTACAGCAGGGAGACTACAGTCAACATGAAGTATTTTTTTTTTAATATAGCTTGACATCCCAGCATATGTTAACAAGTTTTAATTATTTTAATTTCTATTACCAGCTTTTAATGGGATAGTGTAAAAACATGGGCAAGAGCTAAAATATAAATAATTACCCATGAACCCGAAGGATTCCTGTTTGCCAAGTAAACGCAACATCATGTAATGTCACACAGAATAAGGTGCTAGAATTTATGCCACAAGTTATAAATTGTGCCATAACTAGAAATGCAAACAAATACCTTTGTGACAGTAGGTTTTTCTATCATCCTAAACCTGCAACCCTTTCTTGTTGCCAGTGGCCTCACGGGAATAACCTTCTCTGCAGATGGTTTTAGTTTTCAGGGTTAACGGGCAGTCTGATAGGTTGTGCTTCTCTGTGTTCTCCAAATCATCTCAGCACAATTATCGTATCTCTTGGGGGGAAAAATAAATGCATATATTTTTCTGTATAAAAGGAAGATATGCTTTGTAATAAAAAGCTAAGCCAAGAGAAATCCAAATTGAGTAATACTCCATAGGTTCTATTCAATCAAGATTCGTTTGATCAGTTGACAATAACAAATTCAAGGAAAGCATATTAGCATCAATACAAATTCCTTTCTCCCAGATTAAAGAAAGAGGCTGCATAGTGGCAGGTTTCTTTGTGTTTTGATTATACAGAAAGCAGATGCTGGATTATGACAATGCAAGTATAAAATAAGATTTTTAAAGGCCTCTTAGACCATTTTCTCTCCCTGGCCTAACAGTGGGATGCACCAGCACCTCCAGCCATACTGGTGACCTTCATTTTGGCAAGCAAGGAGGATCACTGCATACTATCGGACATAACAGAGGTCTCAAAAGGCACCAGAAAATGTGGACCCAGGCTAATTAGCTCAGTGGCTAATCAACCTTTTCAACCTGGGTAGGTTTGAAGCTAGTTTCAGATCAGTACTTAAATCAGTGATTTTAGTGCTGTATTATACAGATGTTGCAGCAGAGCCTCCCAGGTATGGATGCCCTAAATCAGTGGCGCTAATCTCTGGTCTCTGGCAGAACAGTAATGCACAAGTAGTGGGCTCAGGCTATCAGTTTCCTCTTCCTGTTGGCTTTCATTTTAAGGTCTTGATTTTCTGTGGCTGTAAACAGATTCAAGCAGTTTCTCAGTCACGATGTTGTCCATGTAGCATGAGTGAGTTGAGGGATGACTGAGTTGTGTAAAATTCCCTGACAGTAGTACCGTGACAGGCCATATCAAAATTAATGTGTTCAGACTCTATCATCGATATCTACCTTCCATTTATTCTATTTCTGTATTTCACAAATTTAAAAATAAACATTTGGAGTGCAGCTCAAGTAAGTTTTGTCCTAATATGAGTAAGGCTGTTATGAATTCCAATCGGTTTTGAAATAATTTTCTGAACTTTGATAATCACAGAATAACACAGAATCACAGAAT
>NW_010120173.1:0-9804 GCF_000699245.1 Pterocles gutturalis | reverse complement strand
ATTGCATAAATATAATTTTATAAGTATTAAGTAACTTATAACTTAAATTAAAATACAGAGAGAAGTAAAAAATATTCTGGGACATCTTTTACTATATGTATGATTTGTCTGCTACTGAACACTGACTTGAAATTCTCAGGCAACTATTAACAATAACTCTCGTATATTATGTCCTACGAATGGAAACAGCTAGTTTACAGCTGCTCATTGCATGTAAATAATTAGGGTGCTACATTTTTTTTTTCCTATGTGCTCTAATTCTCTTATTAACAATGAGTTTCACCTGCTATTTTATCATTAAACTGATCTATATTGTAGGATTCTTCTGCGTTGTTCTCTCTCAGCCTTAGCTTTGCCTTAAAAGCTCAGGAGGGATAGAGTGAATAATGTGGAACAGATAATGGTTATTCTTTATTTCTCACTGTACAGTAAGTCTCAAATTTAGATTTTCCTCTCTGATTCTCAGAAAGCTCTATCATCTTACTTTTTAGTCCATTTCCAGAGCATTTATGAATCTAATGCACACTGCAGTTCTCACCATTGACTTCTCTCCTTTTCAGTTACTTCTGAAACTTTTTGATAAATTATTATCCACAAGAGGCTTCTTTTATTCTGTGACAAGTTTGTTCCTTAAAACCCTTGGGTAAGGTACACTGCTGGGAGCGCTGTACCTTCTGAACTGACAGATTAAATACCTTAGGGCATCTCACTTGCCTCATTGAAGTATGGAAATTGAGACCATAAGATCATTCTTCAAGCAAGTAACCTGCCCCATATAATTTGTAGTTTGTGTTACAGTTCTATCATCTTATTTTCATAAAATTTCAAAAAATCATTATTATACTGAAAACCTCTTTATAACAATATTTACTCATGTATTCAGTTTGCAGCCATTCATATAGAAACTCTTGGTCATGACTTAGTTGTCTTATGAGGATATAGATATTTTTCAAGCTGACCCTTATCTCTGGGATGGGTTAAAAATATTCAAACCAGAATTGCAAGGAAGAAAGGTTTAATCACAGTTTGCTACTGAAACTTATGAAGCACAAGTATGAAATATTTAATTTCATTAAAGAAAATGCTGTTTGGTAAAATTCCACTTGGTATACACTCCTGATTAAAAAAGTGCGGTCACCAAATACACCCAGTATAATGCAACCAAACATGATTTCTTCTGCTCAGTAGAGCAACTGGGGCTAATCTTTTAGCCTCAAAACTTTTGGACTGTATCAGAAATGTTTTGTGTTGCAAAATGTTCTGTTATAGTTAAATCACTATTTTACTTATTTTAAAAAAAGAGCAAAATGCCATAAAATTATATATTACCTCTTTACTTAGCTTAGGCTATTGTTCTACAATATTAAACTCTTCATGTTTCCAAATCTGCTGGTTGATGATGAATAATCTTCAATATTTCTATTGCACTCAAACCCTCAAATAGTATTAATAACAGGGATAGGATGCAAACACACCTCCATACTCTGAGGCAGAAAGTCTTACATAAGCTGAATATCCAACCTTTTTGAACTTTAGCTATCACCAGTAAATTCAATGTACATTCGTCTGTGAACAAAGGCATATTAGACAGATACATATCAGAACATTATACTTTCATATTCGTATGCACAAGTTACAAATATTTATTGTATCTGTGTGTGACACACATTGCTTGCTTTATCTTAAAGCCAATGGCAATATTACACTAAGAAAGGAATAACTGTTTTGAAAATAATTGGCTCATTTATTCAGCTCCTAAGCCACCAGCAACAACAAATTTTATCTGTGAGGGAAAATATTGCTTATATATTTTTTATTTCCATAAAAGGGTGTGTAAAAAGTATTACATTAATTCAAATTTTTTTCAGTGTGGGTTTTTTTTTTTTTAACAAAGAAAACTACATGAAAAGTTCACAGAATAGCCACAGTTATCTCTGTTAATGAGCTAGTCACACTTGAGTTGGAGCCAATTTCTTTCAATTCTTGAGAAAATGCAAGTTGAACCTATCTCCCTTTTCTCTCCTGCTAGTGCTTTTAACCCTTGCAAGTTCAATATTTTGTGGAAAAATTTTTGTGGAGATGTTGCTATTGTGAAAGTTTAGCAAATATATACTAAACACTATTTTACCTCTCCTCATGCTGTAATCTTCACAAACAGAGAATACTGAAAAAATATCATATTATACACAACCAGTTCCAAATGTGATAATGTATGTACATAACAATGCATTTTAAAAATATATCTAATTAGTGAAAGGTGGCTTAGCCAGAGCTTATATGAAGAGTGAAAACACATACTTAAATATGGGAATCCCTATTTTAAAATGTATATTTTAAATTAAGAAATTTTCCATTTTCAAATAAATTGTTTCCAGAATTCCTCAGCTATTATGCTCTTGTTCTGTTTTACTACACAGTGACTAGCCAGGATATTTGGCATTAAGAACAGAGACATAATTCATTTGAAAAAAAAACACATTCCACCCCAATAAACTGGTTTAATCAACTTAAAGCACCTACTTACAAAGCACAACAAATGAAATCTTAAATACTGACTAGATCACTGAATTCTTCCTACCTTAAGTGAGAAAACCCATCAGATATTAACCTGACTTTATTTAAAAGGTCATTTTCAACACAAAGAGTGGTACTGTATACCCTCAAGACATGTCAGTCTTTGTCTTTTACATACTATCAATCTGAAAAAATAAGTATAAAATTAATTGTCCATTTTGTGTGGATCAGAAAAATAGCACAAGTTCTGTCACCATATTCAGTGTTATTAATAGGCTTATAGTACAGCTACAGTAATAAATATAAATCATGCTTCATTGCCTATGACTTTGAGGACTTCATTGTCTATACTGATGGTTGCAAATACCTGCCAGGAAAGAATACACCGCTACTCTTTATCTTCATGGCAGAAAGACATCTACAAGTAAAGTATTTTTTGTATAAATAGAGATTATTCCATTACATAACCTTTGCACAAATAGCAGAAGTTTTAGCCAGAAGTATGCCTTCTCCCATTAGCCTGCCTCTACTACACCACACACAGTGTCCCCACATCTTCGCGGTCAGTCTGTGTCCTCAAAAACCTCACAACAAATATCTCCAAGCTATCACACAAAAAAATGGGGTTCTTACGAAGTAATCACAGTATCAGATTTTCTCTACCAATGCAACCATAATCCATATCTAGCAAAGTTTGTCCTCATTAAAATGCTATGTGGAAAGCAGATCACAGTGTCATGACAGCCGCTCTACCCCCGAAGACTTGCTGCCAGCTTTCACGCAAAGCACACCTCATGCTGTCACCCTCCAGTTCTCCTGCAGACCTGGCAGCCGTGCTCTGAACCAGAGTTGTTAGGTCACCTTAACTACGTACTGCAGGCTTGGGGCTTGCTACAGCGAAGCACAGCTCTGCCACGGCAGCCAACAGCTCGTGCATCTGTGTACCAATCTGTTCTGTCTCTCAGCAGCTATTTTATGCAGCTACAGCCACAGACTATGCAGGCACAGGCTATTCATCCTTCACCCACTGAAAGAGTTGAGCACAGTCATTTCAGAACAGCCAGTGATGCTGCTGACAGCTCATGTGCTAGAACACAAAAGCAGAGAAACACTTTTTTAAAAAGTCTCACAAAAAGCACTCACCATGCCAGATGAATCCTGCCTTCTTCTGACTCCTGTCCATCTCTCCCTCATTCTTTTCCCAATTTATATTGCAAAACTATCATGTTGCACCAAGTGGAGGGTGGAGCACAAATCCTTGTGCTCTTGGTTCTGTACTACCACACTTGGTCTTTATGTAGACATTACAAACAAGTCAGATGGCTGCGAAATATACCCCTCCCCAGCCCCAGCAGAGCACCTCCATGGCAAGCAACCAGCACAAAGGCCAAGTTTGCCTTGCTTATCACTGTTTCTCTCTGCCTTTGTGCTGCTTGCGCTGTCAGGTGTAAGTGGTTAACAACAGATGCCCAGACAGCAAGTGTCTGTGGGGGGATGCAAATGGGATGCATCTGCCCAGGGCTTTTCTAGAAGAGCTTCTTTTGAATCAGGCCTTCTTTTGAATATCTCCTGTGAGCCTGGACACAAGTGGCCTGAGAGTACCAGGGACATTTCTGAAAGACCAGGACACCTGGAATACAGATGCAGCAGGAACAGATTTGTACATTAACAAAATTTGTAAATTAACACCTAACAAACCATTGTGTAACTGTGTGCCCTGTGCATGCATGAAAAGATAAATATTTTGTTTTTCAAGTTTTTTACTTAAACAAAATACTGCAAACATTAATTAAATATAAGGAGAAACAACAACTGTTGACACTTGCATAGTAAATCATTAAGTGTATTTTTGAACAAATACTTCATAGAGTCATTTAGGTTGGAAAAGACCTTTAAAATTGTCAAGTCCAACCACTTATGTCAACCTAGGGAAGTCAAAAGGGCCACTCAAGGTACATTTAAAAAAAAAAAAAAAAGAACAAAAACAGGTAAGTTGTTAAATTAAAGACTAAAATTCCTCTATATTTACTATGATATGCTAATCTACCACCTCTAATTCTCCCTTTTGTTATTCAAGGAAATTTGGGGTTTTAGTAAAACATTAGCTACCAACAAAAACATTGACACCTTTGTGTTATTGAACCTGAACTAATACTAAACCAGGGTATGCCTACCATTAATTCAAATTACCAAAATAATTTAGAGAATATCTTTCTATTAAGTAAGTATTCTGGTTGATATTATGATTTTATGCCACTACATACATGACATTTGCTCTGTTGAAGTGCTCTAACCTACAGAGATGGGTCTCATCTTTGTTACCCAATGAAAGGGATTTTTCATTAACTCAGATGGTTTTGTGGCTCAAGACCACCATGAAAGTGGCAAAGATTAGAACAGAGAGGTTTGGGTTTTTTACCTCTAATGGGGTTTGAAGTAAAAAAAAAAAAAAAAAAAAATTCTAAAGGACTGAAGAGTAAATCAGGTGCTAAAAAACAAATGTAAAGAGAGGAAGTAGGTAGTTTGGGACAGGGGAAGTAGTGTCTTAGCAACATTTGCAGCATGTGCTGCAAGTTGAGTTAGAAGCTAACGTAACAAATATCTACTCTCTGCATAGATTAGGAAGACTGTCCTTGGGACTGCTGAGAAAAACTCTCCAATCCTTTAAGATTTGTTAGATTTACTCTTGAAGATGGCAACATCCTGGAAAATAACCAGTATGTTTGGAGTAGTCAGCCAAGTTAGTGATTAGCACCATTCAAAAGTGAACTATCTTAATTTTAATTATAATACCAAAAAATCACACCTCCAGTTGTTGAGACAACCCTCCTGAATTAAGACTCCCACTTACTGAACATGCATAGTAAATTTAAGGAACACTGTGCTTTTAAACTGAAGCAAGAAAAGAACTAACCAACTGGTTAAGAAGAGAGAAAAAATAACTCATTATAGTTAGAACCACATGGCAAAGTAGACAGAACCAGCATTTTGAACAGTACAAATACACAATGTGACTGAAACCAAGTGTGCTAGCTTTGTGGAATTACCATCTAGCACCCATCTCTGCACAGACATGCAATAAACAGTATCCCAGCTCTATGTGTGTATTGGCTTATTGCACACCTGGCAGCAGACTCCGCTGGTGAGACAACACATGGGAAGACAGCTAGAGGACATATCAGAAAGAAATGTGATATGGGAAAGTCTATGACATACAAGGAACTGTGAGCTCCGTACCTCCTTAAATACAGATGAACAATTAGCAGAAGGACATGGATGCACCCTGATGTGACGGAGAGGAGTATACACAACGGTACAAACACTGATAGAAAATATCAAACTGCAGAGAATAAAGATGCATGCAGATTTTGGTATCACTGAATAGAATCACAGTTCAATCAATAACCAATAGGACCAATGAATGTTGCAGCTATTTGAATAAACAAAGGCTTTTTGTAGCTGAGGGCAGACTGTTCTTATCAGGATTGAACCAAAAATACATTTGCCCTCCAGTGCTCTCCCTCAGTGCCCACATTAATACAATTAATTAAGTCAAATCCAGATGAGATCCTGTCCTAATTGAAAACATGGAAGCAAGTCTAAAATCCATGTTTAGTATGTTGGGTCCAAAATTTTACCCTATTTATAGGATGTAGTGACAATGAAAATTCACAAAGGTGGAAACAAAACTTGACGACTCCATTAACTAAAATGAATGAAATCCAAAGTTTCTTGCAATTGTCTTTTAAAAAGTCTGTGACTAATCATGCAGATCCACAGAAATGTACAAATAGATGAAAGTGTTCTGTACTTGAATAGCTAGAATAGTTATAGTCATTTTATCTTCTTTAAATTTAACTGCTGTGGAGTTTTTTTGCCTCTCTTCTTTCTTGCTTTGCAGTGACTTGTCTCTCATTCTACTTTACTGCCACAAAGGTCAGCTTTCTTCACGAGCTTGAATTCAGCATAGTCAGAAAGAAATACAGAAAATTGCACTTGTTCTGTCAGTCATAAAGCTGTCTCGGATTGCTAGTGCAATGTGTTGTGTTGAAGAGCTTTCTTAGATCCGTCAGTTGGGGAAGTGTCCAGAACCTGTCAGCTTAGCTGCATTCTTTGGGAATACTATGGGAACACATTTGAAGATATGTCTTTGACTCCAACTTGAATTGAAAATCAGATGTCCGCTGGACTTGCTGCTTTACTTGGACACTAAAGTGAATTAATTTTGTCTCTCCTCCACCACCACTGTATAATATATTTACAAGAAACTTTTGTGTTCATTTGTTGACCAAAAAAAAAAAAAGTTTTAAATATTTTATACACGTATTTGTTTTAGAAAAATTTAAACATATTCAGTTTTATTTATACAATATATATACATGAAAAAGTTAATATAAAATTGACTGGAGCTATGTTTTGACCATCTGTGGTGCCAGGAAGAACTAATACAAGCTTCTTAATGGAAAAAATTATATTCCAACAAGAAATTAAAGGTCAGATAGCTTAGGTAGAGCCATCACCAGACAATCCATATCACATCTGGTATGAACTGCGTGTATAGCCAAGAGCATGCCATCTTTCTTTTCACATAAAGCTATCCCTCTGAAACCACAACGTCAAGAGTAATCACCCCATCTCCCTGAGACATAATTTTGTGCTTCCTTTTTCATCCCACCCTGACACTGTTCTCAATCTCTGAGTCAACTGCATGGACTCTAGGATCATCTAGGACACCTTTGTGAAGCACAACTCTCTCTGACAAGGAGCCAGGAGACATTGCTGAACATTGCATTCCTACTGCTCAGCCACAAATGCTGATCGACAATTGGTGGCAAATGTCCAAGTACTGCAGCTACGCACAGGCTCTCTTTATTGATGAATTAGTTACTGTCGGTGTGAATGCATCCTCAGTGCTGACTCAGGTAAGCATCCCTACACAATTAGAACTGAAAGCTCCTCTAGCCTCTGTCTGTATTTTGAAGGTCTGTGAATGCCTACCCTTCCATCAATTTCAAATATTTCTTGTTATCCAGATGAGATTTTCTGCAAACCACCACTAATTAATTAAAACAGAAAAAGAGTTTTTTGAAAGTTATTTTTCAGGAGACTATATATGCAGGAAAAAGGTTTTCATCTTGTTCAGCAACACGTAATGCAATCTGAGAACTATTACATTTATACTCTTACAGCTCTTATGTGACTGCTAAGCAGAGAAAAGAGATTCCGATGAAAGCAAGCCTCTTCTTTGTCTTTAATTAATCACTTTCATATTAATCAGTTTCATGTAATCACTCTCATATGGCCTGTGGTTGAAAAGCAGGATTACCCTGCCTACAGACAGAGTGAAAAATCCACCTTTCTTTCTCATCTTCAACATATTAATCATGCAATTGCATAAATGAGGCAATCTGTATGTTCAATAAAGAGAGGCAACAGCAATTTCTACCCTCCAGAGCATGAGAGCACATAGGTCACCTCAAATCACAGCTGATGCCAAACCCAGGTCAAGTCATGTCTCTTTGCCTCCTCCAAAAATATGGCCTGGGACTGGGTTACTTGTGTAGCAGTAGAAAGTTCCAGCAGGAAGAAGAGGAGACTGCCAAAGAAGGACAAAGGCAGTAAACACAGGAAACTGTGCTGAAGAATCAGGTTCACTGTTCCTCTTATTGGCATGGGGCAGGAGATAAGCAGAAAGGGAATGATGCTAAGGAAGGAGAGGGGATATCCCCTGTAGCAGTGCGTACTGCTCATATTCCCCAACTTCTCACTTAATGAAGGATTGCCAACACTCAGTGCTGCTGCAATTTCTAGGTTGAATGCTTGGAAACAAAACAAGAGAAGAGTCATTGCTGCTCTCTCCCAATAGCTGGCTGCTTTGGGCAGCCTCCTGTGCTTAAAGCCAGCCTCAACCAACACCCTAAGCTCCAGTTTGAGAGGTGCCACTAGATACTACTCTCTATTTATGGCCCGTAATAGTACTACAGCCACTGAGTTCCACAGTTCTGAGTGCACAATGCTATAATACACAATATACATTGGAAAAAAAGACAGTAGTGCCATGAAAAGAGTCCAAAATTATCCCTTATTTCCAAAGCTAGTTGTCTTCTTTGAACATCACCCATGAAAGATAGCTTGGTCTCAGGTCTACATTTTGTCCCAGTTGTGGCTACTCTAAAAGCCCAAGGGAGACACAAATCTAGAAAGGGGATATTTAAAAACTACCTCAGAAGAACCATGTAATCATTTTGTATAAAGCTAGGCAAGCCAGTTCTTTCCTTTTTTTTTTTTTTTTTTTTACCATAATATGCTATCAAAAACATGCTTGGGACGATAAATGCAGCTCTAAGACTGTTTGCTCTCCAGCAATCTCTTTCTAGAATAATGTTCCCAGAAGGCTATCATCACCCACTTGAATTATGTCATAGGGAAAAATTATCCCACCAGAAGCCCTGACAGAAAAGCTTAAAACTATATCTCCTGGGGGAGAAGGAGGGAGCAGTTACACGTAGCTCAGAGACTTAAGTCGAAGCTTAAAACTATATCTCCTGGGGGAGAAGGAGGGAGCGGTTACACATAGCTCAGAGACTTAAGTCATAAGACTGTGCTGTTGTTTTATCTTGGACAATTATTTTTACAGCCTGCTATATGTCCATAGTAACGCAATATTTCAAATAAGTTTCACATAATTTTGAAGAATGCTGGTTTGTTCCACAAGAGCTTAAGCTGATCTTAGGCCCTATATCTCCTGGGGGAGAAGGAGGGAGCGGTTACACATAGCTCAGAGACTTAAGTCATAAGACTGTGCTGTTGTTTTATCTTGGACAATTATTTTTACAGCCTGCTATATGTCCATAGTAACGCAATATTTCAAATAAGTTTCACATAATTTTGAAGAATGCTGGTTTGTTCCACAAGAGCTTAAGCTGATCTTAGGCCATGACATCCCAACTGATGACCAGTTGAGTGAAGGGCAGTGGAGGAAAAACTTAGCTTCTGGTCAGATCAGCTTCCTAGTTCAGCTCACCACCCATTTATGCAAACACCAACAGTCAACAGAAGGAAAGACTGATCCATGGATATAACAAGATGGGAGAGATAGCAGTGGCCTCAACACAGATCAATTAATACTCCCCTAAAAATTCACGTTTTGTTTCATAATATAATACTTTCAAGTCTTATAATCACAGATTTTTTTTTTTTAATTAAAGCTTTGTTAATATTTTCTAATCTTAATTCCAATACAAGCTTGATATTTCTTAGCATTTTAATGAAGCTTTATTTTCATTTTTA